>NC_088873.1:3553603-3606253 GCF_032884065.1 Artemia franciscana
ATTTTAACTCTTTCATTAATTGTAATGTTAGGTGGAATTTTATTTGTTTAGAATTATTAATTTTTTTGTTTATTATTTTCAATGTTTTCCGAGGTGAATCGCATTGACGAAATTCATTTTGGTAATATTTTGCTTCTGTCTCTCTGAGGACAAGATTTAGTTGATTTCTATATTTTTGAAAATTTACAATATCAATTTCATTTGGATACTGCATCTTCATCCTATATAGCTTTTTTTATTTTATACTCTTTGAAAGACTTCCGAGATAAATCATTACTTTTTCTTAATATCGTGGGATATACTTGGTCAAATATTTTGTTAAACTTGCTATAAAATAAAATAATTGATTGATTGGGTCTTCAGTTTCGGTGTTCCAGATCCTATTGCTGCTCTCATTAGGCGTTAGACGGAATTTTTAAAGTCAAGTGAGTCCAGTAGCCTTGCCATCGTGATTCGTCCATCGTGAAGAGTGTCTTTGTGTATTTTTATAGTACCTAAGTTTTTGTCTCTTTTTGTTTATTTATTTACTCCATTTGTGGTTTTGTACCGTTTTTCCGAATGGGCAATAAATTTATTTATCTATCTATCTATAAAAAGTAAAAATAAAAAGTCATCATTAATTCAATAGGAGGCCTGAAAGTACGAAAAATAAATCGAAGCAAAAGGGGATCTTGTTTTATACTCTTACATGAATAACATTTTCAATTCGTCGGATCAGATTAATGCTATGATGGGTTTTATTGAACGGAACACGTCGCTTTTGGAGGCAAGAAAGAAGTCTTAAAAATTTTGATATGTAAAAGCATTTTCTTCGAAGAATAAAAGCAAATCTTGGGATTCCTTTCTGGACTCCCAAGATTTGTATAACTGTCGCCTGAGAGGACTCTTATTGGAACACAAATTCTTATATTTGTCGAATCAGATGAATCCTATGATGGGTTTCTTTGAGCAGAGCCACTGGCTTTTGAAGGCAAAAGAAGTCTTAAAATTTTTCGAAATGTAAAAACATTGATACGCGCTTGAGGGGCACAAGAAGGGGGGGGGGGTCTGATTCTGGCCTTTATATACTCTCAAGATTTGTGGAACTGTCGCAGACGTATTACAGGTTGCATTTACTTAATCTCATCTACCCATGGAGGTAGATATGACTTGTGCAAAAGACAATTCTGAATCTTCAACTTTAATGCTACAAAACCTAATTTTATGAAATATTCTACCAATCGTTCATCTTTAATGGGGGATTGCCGGCACCCTCTGGTATTTTTTACTTATATTGGGGCTGTAATTAATTTATGATTATATCTAATTACAGTTGTTGAATGCAAAAATTAGAAACAAATATAAACCGATGACATAGGCAAGAGGCAGAGTCCATTTTGTTACAAGAAATAAGTAAATGCACTAAAAAATTGCATCGAAAAGACAGCCCTTTAGAGGGATCGCTGTCATTATTTGTTGTGTTCCGAGTCATTCCTAGCTGTGACAACGAGCCTTCACTTCCCATAACCCACTAAGTTTTGTATATCTTATTCATTATTATTATTATTTCAGAAATTTGGAAACAGCAAAATTTTGACAGTCGACTTTTGTATTAGAAAAACGAATTCGATTAGGTCTTTTCGCTGGTTTAAGTCTTGTAATTATTATTGGTACCGTAATAAAAGCCGAGTCTTTCTGAAATCAGAAATCTTACTAGGATTGAGACACCGGGATTGAACCAGGATTAGAATTTGATTCGAAAAAATTAAGGGCATCGTCCTATGACTAACAATGAAATAGGGTGCTCCTTTTAGCCAAGTTTAAGAAAGAGAAAGTATTTTCGTAACGTTTTAGTAGTTTTGGTCCTAAAAAAGGTTAACTAAAAGTTGAACGGATCAACCCCCTCCCCCATTAGCAGCTCTCAGTCTCACATTTTTTTAATTATTATATTGCTTCATTTTGCAGTAACACCTAATAACTAAAAATAAGATGAGTAAAAATGTGCATGGCTATTTTAGCTCCTTTTGAATGGACAGTGGCCCCTTTATGTGTATTTTTTTTTTATATGAGGGGCATTTACTCTAATAAAAATATTATCAGGATATGTAATTCAATTAATATGGATGGTAGCCAAATTTCATATATTCGGCCCTTTGACTAAGATATTAAATTGCATGGTCACCGTAGCTATTACATGGACCATTTGATTCCTTAAACAGCGATTTTTTTGCGAACCTTCTAATTATTTAACTTCAATAATATCCGAAATTGCGATACAGAATTAAAGAAAAGACCCGATTTAGAATTAATGTTTTGGGGAAGAGGGGCAGGAATAAAAATTTAGCTCTCCCATTCGTATTTTTCACTCAGCTGACCCTGTGATTAACGTGATTGTTGACTTTCTAAGGAGGAGGAGAGAGCACGTACCCCTGAATCTGCCCCTGTCCAAAATGCAACTCTCCTTTAAAGGTTAGTTAGAGTACCTCTTTCGCTTTTTCACCCTTGAAGAATTTTTGAAAGTAGTTTCATTTTTTTGCTTTCAGGATTTTCTCTTAGTCCTTTTAAAGCTGTACAACTCTACGACTCCAGTCCTGAATCAGTTAGAAGTTCTCCAGCCAAGAAAACTCCAAAGAAAGTTGCCAGTTGTACCCCGAAAGTGACAGACTTATCACAGCTAAAGAAAGCATTGGATAGGGTGAAATCTTATGCTGTAACACCAAGTGCCACAAGCGCAAATACGGCAACGCCATCTAACCGTCCGCAACAAATAAAACGAAATGGACCTTTACATTTAAGAGGAAAACGATTAACACAAAATACAGGAGAAGGAGTGTCAAAAAGGTATTATAAACCCTTCTGTTTTCATATGACAGACGCCGGTTAGATGCGTGAATAGGGGAGGGGAGGAGAAGGGGAAGCTTTCAAACTCATTCTCCGTCCCAGAAGTCTTGAAAAACTTGTAAACTTACATTAAAATGTCAAAATTACAACTAAAAATGTTTTAAAAAAAACTTTTAAAACAGCCCTAGCATCCTTACTTCAGCGAAGTTCAACCAGGACTGATAAATAAAATGATGTGAGATGATAAATTCATTCAAACAATATAGAAAAAAGCCAAGTTCAAAGCTAACCTTGTTTTTTTGGCAGCTTGCCTCAAAGGCCTTTTTGTAAGTAGTTCATAACTATTACAAATTGGTTTAGTCAAATATTTTGTTAGATCATTTTTAATTAAATTTGAGTATAAAGAATTTAGTGAAATCCCCCCCAAGTCCCTATTTAAAGAAATATTATTATTTATTTTGTGACTAATTTCGATTGATTCCCGAACCACGAGTTTCATCCCCAAATCATTACTAATGAGAAAATATTATTAAATATTCGCCAAGTTAAAGCAGAATCAAAGGAGTTATTAGAACTATTAGAAATTAATGCTTTGTCTATGTCTTCTTTATGCTGTTGTAGCCGTTTTTCTAGATTCTGATGGGTTTCGCCAACATAGTGATTTCCATAATCACAAGGTATTTGATAGACCCCTCTTTGGCGAGTAACTGGGCCTTATCTTTACCGGAATTTAAGAAATTAATGATTTTAAAATTATTAGTAAACTACATACAGATTATTTTTTGTGCAAATATTTTTAAATTTTGTTGTGATTTTTGGGATGTACAGAAGATAGATAATATTTGAGGACATGTCAGGAGCGTCGCATTTTGATATATCTTTGATTTTACAGGAATTTCTTTTTAGTCTACAGTTAAATATATTATTGACAAAAAGAATGGGGTATCCATTACAAAAAAAAATGTGTCTGATAAAATTCGTTTATGCACTTGTAGCCTATAGGAATCGGAGAAAATGTTCAGGGCCCGATCAATGAGAGAAGTTACAACTGCTTTTTTAACTTGTAGGGGGGGGGGATTTGAATTAAAATGAAGATATCTGTTATTTTGCGTTGGTTTTCTATAGATAATAAAATCCAGTTTATCAGTATTACGAATAATTAACACATCTAAAATCGGTAGTTTATTTTCTATTTCAATTTCCAGGGTAAACTGCAAATTTCTATCATAGGTATTAAGATGATCTAAGAAACCCCGAAGTTCAATTTCACTATAACTCCAAAGTGGAATTTTGTTATCCATGTAGCGACCCCAATAGACGTGTTTTAAAAAATAAGAATTAAATGCCCAATTTTCTAGGTTTTTGACATAAATATTTGTCAAATAATAATAGCCCGGATAAACAGGTTTAAACAGCCCGGACATTTTTAGTTTTTAATTTTCACATTTTACCAAGCAGTGTTTGTTTGATATGGAAAGGCTTTCCATATATGGAAAGGTTTGATATCGTTGCTATTTGTGGCCTTCGTTGCGGCCTTCGTGTGGTCTTCGTTGCTATTTACGTAAACAAAGTATATCCCTTAAACAAAGTATTATGTGTCGTATTGAATCCTTTGCGTTTCAGAAAGAAACAGGACTGAGAAATTAAAGAAAATATTGTGTATCAGAGCGAAAGCTTCCTGCGTTTCAAAAAGGTATATTAATTGACAACAAAGAAGAGAACAATAAAGAAATCAAATCCTGTCAATCGATGAATTAGAGGATTGAAATTTAAGCAGAATCGAGAGAGCAAGCTGTTTTTTAATCCTGTGTGCGAATATGCTTCCTTCTAATGTTGATTTGAAGACCCGTATCCATCCTAAAAAAAATGATGACTTAGAGTGTAGTTTACTCCATCCCCTTTCCTCACCTTAGAAAAATACTCTGATTCTATATATGCTAACGTTAGATAATTTCGCTCCGGACCCGTGTATATTAGTTAATTTGCGTTTAGCCCTTATTATTTAATAGATATATAAGATAATATCTTGTTTCATCAAACTACTAAAATTAGTTAGTGTATTTTCTTTCGTCCGTGTGATTGGGCTCTCGTGATAGTTTCGGAACATGATTTTATCATTTAAAAAATTATCAGTTGTGGAACCAGGAGTAGATCTGTTAAAAAAGGAGGTAGAAACTGAAGGCAGTATTCATTCTTGAATGAATTTTCAAATTTTACCTCTGATATACGATTTCCATCTTGAATGTACCATCATTTGGAATCCATTTAACGGCTGCGATTATAATCCATAAATTTGTGCTGATATACAGTTAAACTGTAATACAATTAAGCTGGTATCTCAATGTAAAAATTGCAGGTTTTTGGTGTGTTAGAACATAATGTGCAAATCTTATGTGTCGTTTTAGCACACCCACAAAAATTCTGAACATCCAAAATATTATCCCAAGAAACTTTTGGCTTAACTTATGTATAGTCATCTATATATGTATAGTCGTATAGTCGTCTATATTATGCATAGTCGTTTATGTATAGTCACCTTAAAGCTAAAATAAATAGGGGTTCGGATCTTTTCAATATAGTTAATGGTGTCAGACAGGGTGGTTTAACCTCCCCTGCGTTTTTTAATATATCAGTGTCGACTGCTCAAAACACTGTCGAGTGCACGTGTTTTTATGGTGGAATCGTGTTACTTTATTTACCTACGCTGATGATATTTTGAATTTAATTCGCACTTTTAGGGAAGTAAGATAACTATTTCAAAATTCCAGCATCAACATCAGGAAATTGGTCTGAATTTTAATGTCGATAAAACTATAGCAGTCGCTTTCAATCTTAAGGGTAATTCTGACAAACGACTTGAACTTTTTGAAACATCTATTCCGCTTTCTGATAGCCTTATATTATCTTGGTATGCCCATTGAAAGGAGTATTAAAGATACCACTAAGCTTTTAATTCAAAATCTCGCTAAAAAGATTCGAATCGCACATTCTTCGCTTGCATCTAATATCACGAATCTTAGTCGATTTCACCTTTCCAAACTTTGCGACAGTCTAACTGTACCCCATCTTCCTGCTATGTCCCCCATTTGGAATTTTTTTTGCTTTAAACAAAAACATATTAACCAAATCTATTCGCCAAATATCTGCTGCATCTGCCTCCTTGGACCAGTAATTCTTCTCTGGGGCAAGAAATTTAAATTGATTCGGCCTGCAAATATTATTGATAAAAGAGTGGAAGATTTCAAATCCTCCGCTAGAAACCTTAACCACCAGTGGTCTTCGCTCTTCGTATAGTATGTAATTATGTCTGTTTGTTGATTGTAATCTCTCTTTTTGTTGATTGTTTATCTTCTCTTTTTATTTTTTTTTGTCTTACTCTGTCACTAGAGCTTCAAACCCTCCTTTTTTTTGTTGACGGGCCAGATATAAATTGATTGACTGATTGATTGGTAATAATATAATTTGGGCAATATATTTGACAATTTTTTTTTTTGGGGGGGGGGTTGGAAGTAAAGCTTTTGGACAGCACCATTGCGCCTAACGTAAAACAACCTAACCCCCACCCCCTAATGTGCAAATATATAGCCAAAATTATACAAGCTCAGTGCATTCTATCCCCCGTCACTGGTCTTTGTTGCTATCAAGGCGGCTTTCAGAGATCTGACCCAAGCGTTATTCTTGAGTGTGTCTCGTTTAATTAACAAGTACCACTTCAAACTCTTACTTATATTATACTAAAACTTAACCTAACCTAATACTTAAACCTATACTTAAACCTAACCTAAGCTTAGTTCTTGAATTTGTTTTGTTTAATTAAAAAGCACCGTATAATATACTACACACTAGAATAAAGGAAGTTTCTTGTTTGTGTCTTGTAGAATGCCTGTTTGTGAAATTCTAATGCCTCTATTTTTCGGTTTGAGGATTTTATGAAAGATTTAAAAAAACATAATATACTTTATTTTTCATGTAAAACCTGGAAGTAAAAATCTTATCAAGGGGCTCCCATATGACATTTTGAAGGCAAAAATCCTTCGTCAAAGCTGAAAATCAATATGTTTAAACGTGTTTGTGAACTAAGTTCTATTTCATGGATTAGCTGTAGTATTTCAGCAGTTGCTACAGTGCTTAGGAATATCGAATTTTTTTTTCGAAGAAACTTTGAACTAAATTAACTTGGCTTTTTTTTGTTGTTTTCAGCTATTTAATAAATAATTTCTTAGACCCAAAAAATATAATTTAATTTCACAAAATGAAAGAATCGTAAAGAAGAATGGGATGAGGATAATAAAAACCAGTGACAAACAATAACAACCAGTGACAAAAAATAACACCAGTGACAAAAAATAACAACCAGTGACAAAAAAAAAAATAATAACCAGTGACAAAAATAACAACCAGTGACAAAATAATAACAGCCAACGACAAAAAATAACAACCAGTGAAAAAAAAAAACCAGTGACAAAAAAATAACAACCAGTGACAAAAAATAACAACCAGTGACAAAAATAACAACAACTGACAAAAAAACAACAACTAATGACAAAAAAAACGAGTGACAAAACAATAACAACCAGTGACAAAAAAACAACTAATGACAAAAAAAAAGAGTGACAAAACAATAACACGAGTGACAAAACAATAACAACCAGCGACAAAAAAAAGAAAATAACCAGCGACAAAAAAAATTGATAACCAGCGACAAAAATAACAACCAGTGACAAATTAATAAACAACCTGTGACAAAAAAAACAACAACAACCAGTGACAAAAAGAATAACAACCAGTGATAAAATAATAACAACCAGTGACAAAAAGAATAACAACCAGTGATAAAAAAATAACAACTAGTGACAAAAAATAACAGCAACTGACAAAAAAAAAAAACAAAAAAAAAACAACTGGTCACAAAAAAAATACGAAGAGGACTCTGCAAATATTTCGGTCAAGACCTCCGCTTGACCGTCTTCAGTACAAATAATAAAAAAGATACAGATCAGATCGTTTTTATATTTATCCACAAAATCGTATTTCGCAACCTATTTCTGTCAATACCATGTCTGGTAAGCAATTAGCCTTTAAAAAAGCTTTACATAAAATAAAAGTTTGAAATACCATTCAGTATTTTATTTTTTATTCAATTACCCTTTCATCATTGCTTAGAAAGCGTCTTTTCCATTTTAGTTTCAGTTCTCGTTTTAAGGTTTGGTCTTAAATTATCCTTTGGATTTTTATCTGTATTTTTTTATTATTCATACTGAAGACGGCCAAGTGTTATTTTATACGCATTAAACATAACAATAGCGTTATTGGGGTTTAGAATCAAATATGCCGAAAAGTTTCATTTCTCTGCCTTATGTAACTATTTGGGGAGATGCTTAAACGAATTTTGCGTAAACATAACATTGATACATGTTTCCAATCAGTGAGATCATTAGATAGTTTCCTTAATTCCGGGAAGAATTTAACCCGGGGAGATTTAGTTAGTGGGGTGTATAAAATTTCTTGTTCTTGTGGAAAGTTTTATATTGGTAGGACTCACCAACAATTTACTGATAGACTTATTGAGCATCGCAACTCAATAGAAAAAACCCTACAATTAAGAAAGCCTCCTGAAACTTTTATTTCGGCTCTGGCTGAACATACATTCTTTTATCCTGAACATTTTATACGATTTGATGAGGCCACAGCTATTTCTAATGGTAGGGGTTTTTCTCAGTGGGCGAGGGAGGCTATAGAAATTGAAAAACTTATGTTTGCTAATCTTTCAATAAATGGGGACATGGGAAATTTAAATATTGACCCAATTTATGATTGTCTTTTGAAAAATGAACCAATTGTCAATAAGGGAATCAAAATCTTACATAATCACCATGAGACAAGATTACCCTCTGGACCAAAAAGAGTTGCTTCAATATTAGCTAACAAGAGGATAATTTCGCAACAGAATAGTTAGCTTAGGTTCGGTTTTTATAATTTTTTCTCAATTGCTTTGATGTTCTCATTTAAGTAACTCTAATAGCTTCTTTTCCCTACGTGGATCAGTAGCGACAATTGTATTTATTGTTATTGGTGGTGGTTTTTATTTGTTTTTAGTTTAGTGTTTTTTCTTTTTATCTTGTGTTGAGGACGCCCAGTTTACATACAGGCGAAAGATCCATGTTATTTTAGTCTTTCATCTCTTTTTTCTCTATTGGCCGCAGTCCCGTTTGATGTTTTTTTGTTGAGTTTTATCTCTCTTTGTTGTTTGTTGTTTTACTTCTAAGGGATTTTGGGGAAAATCATCAAGAACAAGAAAGAGGTATTCAGAGAATTTTTCATTTAAGGGGTAGTCTCCCAAATGCTATACTGTTGGTGTAATATACTGCATCCTAGAATAAATGAAATTTCTTAATTGTGTCTTTGAGATTCACAACGGTATCATTGGTTAAGATTTCAATTTTAGATAGAGAGAGCTGGTGGCTGACAATTATGAGATAAGATCAGATTTATTGCAAAAATCCTACGGACCATAGCAACACAGAATACAGTCTACAATCAAAGCTCAGGAACAAAATACAACTTTAGATAATATAAATCAAAAAAAGAAAAAGAACAACAAAAGACAGAAAGTAATTTTGGAAGTAATTTTTTAATTCGTATGGATGGATTCATATTATGTTACCAACTTCACAGACAAGAAACTATTAAACAAAATATTCCATAATGAAATAAAGGTCATGTTTAGCGCCCTGATTATTTTTATTAGTTAAACGTCACCTTGCATTGAATATTGTAGATTGTAGCTTATAAATGGTACGTCCTAAAAAATGTAGTAAATGGTAAATGTTACTATAAATGTAAATGATCACTATAAATGTACTATAAATGTAAATGATAAATAAGGTACTATAAATGCAAATGGTAAAATATAGTAAAAATAGAGTAAATGGTACGTTATAAATACTTGCAGGTTAAATCACAGAGCATCGGCCGTTTTTTTTTTAACTTATCAAAGGGCTAAGATCTCAATGTAAGAGCTTACTTCTTTCTTGTTATATTATTATTTTTCGCTTCATCAGAGTGATAAGATCTGACAAGTCACAGATTATCTTTTCTTTTTGCTTTACCAAAGTGCTAAGATCTTCCGTCTCGCTGCCAAATAGAACATAGAAGAGAGAACTTTGATGATAATTTCACAGGAGTCCTTAGACCACTGATCAGAATAGAATAAAGAAAGAGGTGCAAAAAAAAAAAAAAAAATGACCTAACAAGTCAGATTGGATCCCCCAGATTTTTGTCAAAATCCTTTTCTGTCAGAAGATATAATATTTTAGCACATGAATGTGAGTTGGTAGTAAAACTTGGTTGTGCTGATAAGGTCCATCATATTGTGGCTAAAAAAGACAAGGTAGTAATACATATGTCTGAAGAACAATCAGCGGCTGCTGATGTTGCTGCAATACTGAACACGCTAAATATACGAGCAAAGGTTGCTCGTACAACCGGATCTAGATTGCTATCTTACGGAGATTACTCTTCGGTTAATGTAGCCGCCTCAGCGGCAGTACCATCTGAGAGAATTAGGGTTAGTACACGGATAAAAAGCTGGAGTGATGACCCAGAGCTGCAACTTGCAAAGAACCGTTTCTAGTTTTGGTTTAAGATCTGGGTGGATTGTAATCGTTCCAGGTCTGGCTTAATATTCAGGATCTTTAAATCGACTAAAAAAGAGTACCGAAAAGCTGTAATGCTCTTCAAGAGAAAGCAAATATCTATTCTGTCTCGTGACATCTGAAATCATCCGCACCAATTGTAGAGCAAAGTATCAAAGTTCACTTCATCGTCTTGTTCATGTTCAAACCCTATTGATGTAACTTCCTAGGAAAGATGCTTCTCCTCGCTATTCTCTGATAGCCCCCCACCAGTGTGCACAACTTTTCGGCAAATTCTCCTTCACCATTTTTCTCAACTAGATCATAGCCGAAATCTTGTTTCCATTACGCCATCGTCAGTTCTTACGCTAATTCGTCTCCTTAAAAAGGCAAAGCTCCTGGTTCTGACGGACTCCAACCTGAACATTTGATTTAAGGTACCGTGAAACTAGTTGAATATATGGCGTTACTTTCTCGAATAGGTGTGATCTATGGTGTGATCTATTTTAACATGCTAATCAACAATAATTGGCAGTGTCCTCCCAAATTCCGTTGATGCTCTAAACAATCTTTAATTAAACTGATCTTGCAAATCATCAATTTGATTTTTGTGCGGGCCTTGGTGTTGGGAATACATATGCAGTTTTCATTCGAGATACGAGAGAATGAAGAAATCTTCATTTGTTTATGCAACAGATATTTCTAAAGCGTTTGATTCAATCCTACACTCCCAAGCTGTTTTAGCACTTTGGAGGAGTGGGGTGAACCCATTCGTTTGTACCTCCCTCTGGCAATGGTATCAAAACTCTTCTATACGCGTCCGCGTTGAAAATATTTCAACGCGACTGTTCAAACCGCGTTGAGCAGTCAAATTTCTGTTCGTCGCTGAGCAAAACAGGGCTCAGGGCTAATTCCTGCAATATTTGATAATCCCATCCACTGTGCAACTCGCAGAATACCGCGAGCCATCCATTTCCTATCGAGCCATCCATTGAGGCAAGTCACCTTTCGTACGCAGATGACATTCTTCTGCTGTCTGATAATTTGCAATCACTGTTGGCTGCTGTGAATAGCTTTCATGCTGGGCTGTCATTCGATTCTTCTAAAACTCAATTTCTCGTTTTTGGTTCTCATCACCCTCCCGATTAAAAAATTCAGGTAGGCCCTGATTCAATTTTTGCCACTGCATCTCTCAATTACCTTAGACTTGCATTCGGGACCTCGATTCAAGCAACACGATCACTAACAATAAATGTGTTGAAGTCCTATGGATTTCTTTCTAGATTTAAAGGTGAATTTGACAAAACATCGTCTGGTCGGCTTTATAGGTCGCTTTTTGATCCCCATGTGTTTTTTCTGGTGCCATTGTGGGAATTTTTTACCACGTCAGAACGTCAAAAAATTTGGAGTGTCTTTTTTAAATTTTGTAAGTATTTTCTTCGTGTTCCTATTTGGTCTCGTTATATCTCCAAGCATTACGGAGCTTTTGAAATATATGATAATGGATATATTAGAAAGCAGATTCAGACAGCGATTTGAGTCAGTCGTAGATTTTCCGTTGGGGTGTATTTGTGTTTCTGATGATAAAAGTTTTTATTATGTATATTTTTTTCCATACTCCTCTAAGTAAATTTTTGTTTGTATAGAGTTCAAATAAATTACTATTATTATTGATTAGCTAAAAACAAGGCTAGGTTAAAAATACCAAAGCCTAAATAGGCTAATAGCATGTCTTTGTTGAGCCCAGTTTGAAAATGTATTGCCTCTATAATATATTTCTAATAGATTATTTTTTTATATGAAGGGTATCACATACTTCTTGCGTT
This sequence comes from Artemia franciscana, assembly GCF_032884065.1. Lineage (NCBI taxonomy): Eukaryota > Metazoa > Arthropoda > Branchiopoda > Anostraca > Artemiidae > Artemia > Artemia franciscana. The sequence continues at coordinate 3,565,884 of NC_088873.1, forward strand.
CAAAGTTTGTACTCATTAATCCAGATTTTGCCTACCTTCCACTGTTCTAGCCAACTCTACCGTCCTGTCCTGTTGTGCTCGTTTTGGGCTCTTTTCCCTAAATGCCGGGGGCTGTTTAAGGGTATTTCCTTAATTCAACCACATATTTAGACCTGCAGCATTGAAGGAATTTTTTTTCCCGAACGTTGTTAATTACTTTCTAATGTACCTTATGCAGAAGAATAACACCCAGTAATCCTCTATGTATGTTAATATCCTGCTAGTGCTTTCAGCACTGTCGATGTTTATTGTAGCTCATGGGGGGGGGGGTGAGATCATGTGGTGGAACTATCCTGGTCAATATGTAAACAATTGTCGGTGATATTTCTTCTTTCAGAAAAGTAAGTGAGGAAATTCTTTTCTATCAAGTATGATCTTAAATCTTTTTTTTGTGTCGGAGGGGGGGGGGATTTTCGGGGGTTGAGTTCTCAGGGTACTTTTTAGAATCTCTTGTGACGTGGCAAAGGGGTAATGTGACTTTTTCTGTTACCATATTTTATTATGACAGGACTAGTATTTGTCACTCCCTTCTCAAAAGTTTTCACCCCATGAGATGGCCATTAAATAGATGTTGTAAGTTTCTTAGCTATAATGAATTTTTCTCAATATGTTCTTCAAATGTATACGCCATCGTTACATAATTACAATTGAAAATTTCCTTTTCCAGCACAATATCAAGAAAACCTGCCAATACTACTTCATCAACCACGCCTAAACCACCCATTTCCAAAACTGAAGCGAATAAGCATGGTGGCTCCCGAAAACCGAACCTGCCATCAATGAAACAGCCACTTAGACCAGCTTTGTCAACGAATGATTCTAGTTTGAAGAATTCTTCTACAAAGTAAGACAATATTTTTGATACTAAGAGAGTGGTGAACAAAATTCTGTTTTGTAGGTCTGCGATACAAGATCACCGTAGTCATGAAGTTGCATATAAATACAACAAGGGGGTCATTTTTATAATCAGCAACTTTCAAATTAATGCTACAAACCAAACTAAACTTCTTGATCAAGATTTTAGCATGAATAGTCTAAGTTATGGCCTTCTCGATGTATAATTTTTGGTCATTTATAGTTTTGGTCGTGCTCACTCTTCTCAGAAGCTATATTGAATTTTATAGTAGAAAGAGGAAATCCACTCCTTGAGACTATTCTGGACTTCCCCCCCCAGTGGCGAAATTTCGTAAAATCCCGGGGGGGGGGAGTTGGAGCCGATTTCCAGAAATAAAATGGAAATGACAGTGAAAACAGAAAAAAGTGTCATATAGAGCCATAAAGGTAAAGGTATACTAAAGAGAACTGACCCATTTCTATGGATGCTTGAATTATAAAGGTTTACCTTAGTCTTTGACAAAATTTTTGAAAAACTATATCATGGCAATTTACGCCCCTGCCCCCCCCCCCTTTTTCTTGAAAATTATTGCCTGACAATACCATAAACGAATTACGTTCAAAGGTTTCTTTTACAAAATGAACCAATATTAACAAAATAAACATTAATATTTAATAAAATAATATTTTAGTAAGGCAGTGGTTGTCAATATTTTCTATTTAGTGCCATATTTCGACTTAAGATTATCATGTAGACTGGAGGTTGCATACATACCCAATATTGTGGCCCACCTTATAATGGAAAACTTACAAATTGCAACTATGATTCAAACTACTCTTTAATTTGTCATACTTACTGAACAAAATTGTTTTAATCAATTTTGAAAATCATGCAAGTCCAAGGAAATGCTCAACAACCCCCAAGTTTATAAATATCTAAACTTGATTAATTTCAATCAATGGTATAAATAATTAATTATATTGAATGAGTTGTATACTCAATTATAAATAATAGGATGTTATTTGAGACGCAAGACTGTTGAAAGTGCCTCTTTTTAGCTCGTTGGGAGGACTTTTCTCTTTATGACCTGTTTTGAGATCCTGACTCAGGCTTAAATAAGAATGAGGTTCAAAACTTGACGAAAAAATTATTTCAAACTTAATCGGAACACTACAATTTATTTTAAACTTCAATGGAACATTAGGAAATAATTCTCCTGTCAGTTTGATGAAGTATTTAGAAAATATATATTTGATCATCTTTAATAAATTTTCAGTTCGTCTCATAACAACTCGTCGGGCGTTGGTAAACAGATCAAAACAAATCGGCAAGTCCCCCTCAGAGCTACGAGTTCTCTCAAACCCTTTGTTAGAAGCTTCTCTAGTGTTGGCTCTTTGTCTACTAACGAATCTTCTGGTAAGTACAGAACTTTAATGCCTAGAATCCACCTGGAACTAGATGCCGTGCTGTCCTGGCCAAGTGCCTATTTGTCACTTCTAATAATTGCGGCCCATCTTAAGATAAAATTGGTTTCTTGGGGGAAGAAGGGAGGAGGTTTCGGTCAGAGCTGTGTAGATATGTATGTAAAATCTGGCTTTCTGATACTTAGACACCTCTCTCTGTTCGTTTTATCCTTCGATACTCACAATTATAGCCTAAAAAACTCCCTCCGCTCATTATGGCTGGTAGGCTGCGTCTTTAGCCCTTGCAAATAGAGTCTGACATCACATCCATCAGCTCGCTATGGCTTGCAGATTGGGCCTTTGGCGGTTGCCCGCTTGTTATCCTTTTTTTCTTTTGTAGTTTATGTACTCTGTATTTTATAGCCCAAATACGCATTCTCATCATTCTAAATTATTCTGCAAGATGTAGTTTTGCTACAAGTTACTCAAAGACTAATAAATAGACAAATAAACACACACACATTTATGTTCTTATTACTAGTCAATTCTGTGTTTTGTATTATTGTATTTGATTGTGGGTGGGAGGGGGAGCAATTGAAGTATCCAGTTACATTGCTCCACCAGGACTCAGAGATTCGTCAAGCTTAGCCTTTCAGACCTTTCCAAGGGATGGCAGTATACCTTTCTTGGGAGAATGGGTTTATAATAATTATAATTTATTTGTAACTTAAAAAAAAAAAAGAAGAAAGTGGAGTACTGCAATGGCGAAAATTCAAACAAGTACAATAACACTAAAAACAAATCACCAAACGAGTAAGGGCACTGTGGACGGTTAGATACTTGTGGGTAACGTAGGGTAGTTTGCCAGCAAACTCCATAAGTTTCAAAACGATGTCGAGGAGTACACACAGATCTGAAGTTTCGATTTCTAAACCAGGGTGGTAGATGTAATAAAAAACGGGATAAACAAAAATAATATGATTGGATATTCTTTTTATGAAAATTTGGAGTATACCCCGGAAAGAAGCAAAACCAATTTTCATAATAAATGAAAAGCAGTGAAATATTAGATATTAGTTACGGAGGGCCCTGTGTGTAAATTTGTTGAATTTGAAGGCAAACTTTTAAAATAATGGCCTATTATGTCAGCAGCACATGCAGTGTAACGTACCTTTTTCTGGATAGTTAAACTTTAGCTATTATATCTTGTACCACATTTTTTTAGCGTAATAAACTCTAGATAAAAGTCTAAGATTATAAAACTGAAGTCTAGTTGGTACTATTATCCTTGAGCTATTGAGACAGCTCAGTTATACATCTTGAAGCCTGGTTTGTGATATCACATTTAAGTGCCAAGGACATCAAAATAATTTTTCCCCCTGGATCCATCTTAGGTTTATTAATGCCTGTAAATTATATCTTTTGCGATTTTTTTTAAAGTTGTTTCAAAGTTGTGAAATTTTAGGGCAGTACCACATTTTTTGTCAGCGCTGCCACGTTGAACCGTGAAAATAAATAAGCAAAACTAATTAGTTGAATTTGATAGCGCTGTTGTCTGTAAAACAAACATTAACAGTCGATTGACTTCCAAAGGCAACTACATCTTCAAAGGAAAACTACACTCTAGGCTATTCGGTGCCAGATTTTTAGCTGAGTTTTGGCTGATTTTCACCCACATTACCTGAAATCCGCCTGTGCCTCCAGGAGCACACGAGTCATCAAAGAGCAGCTAATCTTACGGCAAGTTTGGTGCTGCCAGTGTACCCTCCTGCTGAGGCTGGTTTGAGGTGATTAGTTCTCGCAGGTCCGTCTGTTACGTCCAGTGCATGGTGTTTCTGGGGGTTCCCAGCGGACCGCTGCATTCGGTAGCCGAGGATGGTCCATACATAGTACATGGCCAAGGCATCTCCATTGCTGAACTCTAATGACATCTGTCACAGAGGCTGACCCGTTTTATTACAGATAGATTGATTTGTTATCCTCTGCTGCCAGTGGATTGAGAATTCTTCTGATTTTCACCCAGCTTTTTTTAATTTGCCGCCACCTGCCACCTTAGTTTCCTTAGATATGTATGTTCTTGGTACCTTAAGGATTCACATTACGATTTTACTGAATGTGTCTTTCGATAAGTAAAATCATCTATCTGAAACACTGCCTTCCGAGTTCTAACTAAAGTCAAAGTATTCATTCCTTTAATCTTTTTTTTTTCATTACTCATCAAATTTATTTACCACTTCTCAGTGTTGACTAAAATGGGCTTAAAAACTCCTGCTCTACTGCTTTATCCCAAAAGCTAATTATTCTATTCTTGGTTGCAGTGATTTCTTCTAGATGCAAAATTTAGACTTAATGTTTCTTGGGTTTCATCTGGTACCGAGATACCTTTGATTTTTATCTTGAGTGCATTCGTACCCTGAATTAGGATAATTAATTGTAGTTTGCTTGCCTGTAGTCAGGTCAGTTGTCGTTTTGACTATAGTCCTGACCAATTCCGAACGTTAAAAGTTTGCTTCTTTGTCAGTAAGGCAATTGTCACGTTAGGCAAATGTTTAAATCAAACTTTAATGAAGTCCCTTTTAAATAACCTAAGAACACCTTTATCAAAACTTCTAAGATCAGTGAGAGTCTGCACTGACTCAACTCAGTGACAAGAGCTGCGAAAAGTCAACGATGATTCGAAGATAAAACGATCAGAGCATAGTCAGGTAAATACAACCATATGCGTTTATTTCAGAAACTGCACACATCACAGCGCCACGAACGGACTTGGTCAGCGGAGTTAACTGTTGATTAATTTCTTAATAACATCATTCAGAGGCGCCATTTGGGCCACATCTTGGGATGGGCATGGGGCATTTGACAGAACTTGAGACTTTATTATGAATCTAACCTACGTTCAAAGTTTACAATGGTTAATAGCAAATAGCGTAATTACCCCAAGGGTCGTCAGGTAATCACGCTCTTTGGCTAATAGGCGTGCAGTTAGTTCAAATCATTTGAACAAAATGGATTATGTTGGACATAGTGGATAATTATGGCCGGAAAAGGGCCCTTTGTGGTGGAAGCTTAGGCCCCCCTGGAAAATCTGGGGTGGGCAAATATACTTAGGCTGTGGATCAGAGCTCCTGTGGCTACCGAAGGTAAAACGCTTGACGTTGAAGGTAAACCTGGAGTTGGTGAAGTAGTAACTAATTGTGCTTGATTAAGAATAGCAATTATTTACTTTAATATTTTTGATCAGATTTATCATTATTCTATAACACCAAAGTTAGTAAAACGCAATGACCAAGTGAAACCAACCTTATCCCCATGTGAAGACACATGGGGCTATATTACCCCTATCATCTACCACTAATGTTTCAAGAGTATTTTTGTTCTGTCCCTCTCATAAAAAACTTCAAGTACTTTTATATACTTGTATACTCCACTACTCTCTTATACTTAAAATAAAATGAAAAATATACTAATGACTGGAGCTGTTGATTGTGATTTAAAAATTTGATAAAAACAGCTATTGTTGCTGAAGGTTATAGTTGCGTTGTTGAAGAATGAAGAACCTTCAATCAGGGGTGGTAGAATCACCCTATGCGATATGCGAGTATTTATACACCCTATATGTGCGATATACACACATATCGATTTAGATGATATACACCCTAGCATATGCGAGTATTTAAGCATAGGCTGGTCAACATGCCATTTTATACAGATTTAGATTTACACCCTATATATTACTATCTAGTTGGCTGTCAAACCTATTCCTTTTTTTGTTTTTCATTAACGGCTTTCTCTTTTTTGCCTCATTTTCTTGTTTTGGCCCTTTGTGCTATATGCGTTCTTATTTCATACGACAAGAATCGTACTTAACGTTATTTATGTCAATAAAGAAATACAAATACTAATAAGCATCTGAATTTTTTGACTTCACATTTGGAAGCTTTTACCAATGGTAGAAAAATAAGTAAAAAACAAGATTAAACAAGTTAATGTATACTAAAAAAAGGCATAATAATCCCATTTTTCGTTATTAATTACAAAATATTACCTGTTATATTTTTATTTGCACTTTTTCGTTTCATTTCCTCTTCACTAATTGCATTTTATTTCATTTTCATCAATTTTTCATTTTGTTTTAATTTAAAATGGAAAAGCAGTGGGCTCTAAGGAATCACTTGCCTCCTTAATGGCTACTTATTGAAACTATTCTAGGGGATTTTCAGAAAATCAAAACTCTTATAAGAATATTTGATGGTCACATTTCGTACATCATCACCAAGCTTTTGGTCAAATTTCCGCTTTGACAATATCTTTGAAAAAATCTCTATATTATTATGGACGTTTTTAAATATATTTTTTTCTTTTTTCTTTTTTCTTTTTTTTAGACGCATCAAGAACATCTGTTGCATCTCCTGCACAAAAGATGTCATCGGCTCCTGCTGCTGCATCAACCCCGGCTTTAAGAGCCAGCAGACTAAAACCCTTACAGACCCAAACGCCATCTAAAGTGCCTTTAGCTCTAACAGCGTAAGTTTGACTTTCAGTTATTCCGGTAGGACTGTTAGCACTCTCCTGAAAATATATACAAATTATCGACCACAATTATATCGATTTGATGTTTTTATTTGCAGGACAAAGGAGGAATTATTGACGCATTTTCACTGAATTTTCAAATTGGGGGAGGGCGTAAGGATTTCATCCAGGAGGAGGATCTTGGAAGCTGATAAACTCCATCTTGATGATCGATTTTTTTTCGGATGTTGCTGATAGATTTATCCTTTAGTATAATTTTAGGTGGTGCGGGGGGGGGGGGTTCTCATCTCTCCTCTGTGCAGAAATGGATGGAGTGACTTTCAGAAATTATGAAAACGATTTGACGATTTTGCCCACTGTAATTTATTGTTCAACGGCGAGGACATTCCAAGAAGGTTATTCACTATCTTGGAATATTTTCTTTATTGAATTTATTGTGTATTGTATATTCACTAAGTCACAGTATTTAAATCTAGAATAAAAACTAATATAAGAAAAATGTAATAAAAATTTATTATTTGTTAGAAATTTTAAGTAATTATTCATTAAATTATAAAGTTATTTATTAAGTTATCTATATAATGTATATAGACACTATATATTTAACAAATTTACCATTTTTTATTTTTCAAATTTGTTTATTCAGTTGTATTTTTGACGAAAAATTTTAACCCATTTTATAAGAAGATTGGCGTTGATTCTGTTTTCAAGGCACATATTCAGATCAGTATTTCATTATTGATCTCTCCCACTGTAAAAATTAACAGGCTCCTAAGAGTGCGTACGCGATTGTTGGAATGTTGAAATAGCTTTTATAAATATAAAAATATTTATAACTTACTTAAAAGTATTTATTTATTTATCTGCAAATTTTCCCCGAGAACGACACTACAATTTTTCGCAAAAAATATAATATTAAAATATAACAAGACCATGCCACAAAATATAAACTATAACGACATGAAACTGCTGTTTTCTCTTTTTCCAGAAAGTTTGTATAATTAGGAAAAACAGAAGATAAGTTGGATGGGATTTTTCAGTACTTTATTTTGTTGTTTCCAAATGCCTTATATTAACCAGACTTCCAACGTCAGTAGAGTTAGCTGAAGAAACCCAAGACGAGTTATATTTTCCGTGGATAGCACGTATCGGATAAAATTTTGTATCGGTAAAAAAATAAACCGTTCAAAATAGATAACAAGTGCAATAAGTCCAACGAAGGTAAGAAGATCTTTGCCACCCACAAAGAAATGATGCATGCAGTTCCCCTAAAATAGTGTTGTTTGTATTTGTGGTATTTTTTAATAGATGAATGAAACTAATTTATTGTAAAAAATAATTAACAAAATATGTAAAAATGGTTACCAAATAAGCTCTGGGGATCCTGTGAGGTTATTGTATGCAATAAATTCCTCCATAAAGCAACCAAGAGACAAAAAAAAAATGTTAACATGAATAAATACACAGAGAGTTGGATAATTAATATAGCCCCTCTAAGCCTAGCAAATATATAAATTATGTTCACAAGGGGGTGCGAAAAAACAAAATATGTAAATTTACCTTAAACCATCCTAAGGGAGGGAGAATATGACCTCGAGCAGTGGTGTCTTTGGGGAGGGGGGGCAGATGCCACCCAAATAATTTATTAAGTAGCTTTAAAACTGTTGCTCGTCTTAAGTGTCAAGTTTGCTCTTTATTTTGAGCAGATAATTTATTTTTTAGTTAATTCCTGCTCATCTTCAACATAAGGAAAATGAGAGAAATAGGGGTCCATTACTTTCGTAATATGCACCACATTAATGTTTTTCCAAATATACTGCCTTTGAAACTTTGTCATCAAGTAAAAAATGTGAGCCTAGTTAATGGCAAAATTGAAAAATGGCATATGCTTCCTGCTTCACCACATTTGCTCATGTCAATTTTTTTCTCTGATATATAAGGTGCTTTTACTTTCTTAAATCTATAAGTTCAAGATTAGATTATCTTGTTTTAAAGCTCAAAAAAGGAAATGAATATACCCTTTACATCTGCTAATAGGACAGAAATTGAATCGTTGAAGAGTAGAAAGGTAGAAATACAGTGAATATAATTTCCTGAATGAAAAGGAAGTCAATGAAAATGAAATAAGACTTAACGCTTTTTGTAATGATAATCGCACAATAACTAGATAGTCCAAATCGGTTGTAGCTTGGTAATGGAATTTGGTAGAGAGGGATCCGCTCCAGGAATCATTCAATTGTTTTAATTTTTATTTCCAGTATTTAATTGAAACTCAGATTCTCTTATTTGTCATTGAAATGCCTAATAAGTACTGATAACGTCATATTCCTTGCGTTTTGGATTCACATACTACCGCATAAATATTGAACTGCCTCTATATGTACAGTACTAAGATGACTTCTTGCTATTTTCGCGCTTCTAAATATTTCTTCTAATCAGCCCCAAAAAGAAAATTGACATAAATGTTCTAAGAATTATGACAGAAACTATTGCATTTCACTCAACATCAGCGCTAATTGTGGGACATTTATCTCGGGATCAACATGCTGTACGAAATGTCGGCTGAGAATATAATAAGATGAATTTAAACAAAATATGTATATTTTTCTCACATTTAAAAATTTTTGTAGCGGTATAAGCGGTACAAGCCCATTCTCTTTTTCTATTGTTATTAGTTTTATCATGCAGCAATGTGGAGACTGTGCTTTGCTTGTGAAGGGAATTATAGACATAAAAACGATTTTCAGTGTAACCCCTCCGGAAATGTATACCCCCCGTGTCCTGATTTACACAAGATAAACCTTTGTGTAATTTTTATAGAATTCGTATTTTTTTAAACAAAGATACGATGGGAAGGTAAATTCAAACTCTAGGAGTTAATTTTCCTTTCCAATTGGTATCCCTGGCAATTTTTCAGTAATTTAAGGTTTCTGCCACAATGATGCCAAGAATTGTTCAGATTTTCCTTATATTCTTTGTCAAACAATGCCCAACAGATAAGTTAATAATTTTAACGTTATTTTTGGAATCCTTTCAAATTTAAAATACGGTCACTGTTTAAATGTGGGAAGTATGTTACAATATAATGTTTTACAAACTATGATAATATTTAGACATACCCTGTATCTTTACTTAGACAGCGCTTCTGCGCTGCCTATGATTTTCGTTTTGGCTTTGGCCTGCTGATATCAATTCCATCTATTAAGATAAATCGGCGAACCCCCATGCAAATCAATTTGGTAAAAATCTATAAATGATGTTTCAATAATTCACGTATATTATAAGTATAGTTCAACAAATTAAATTTTATAGAGTCAAAAACTTCAAAATTACGAGCAAATGAATAGCGCGATACCCTTGACTACTAGAATAGAGCTTGGTTCAATTATGAGATTGAGCATTCTTTGCTCGGCGTGGGGGTTTGGAGAATTGGAGGGGTGATATGTACTGCAGCATTAGTGGTGAATTTGGCTGAATAAAGCCGAGTGTATGCGACCCATTCGAAAGCTTGTTTACGCTATACTAACGTGTTATAGCGACCACACCTAAGAAGTGAAGTTAGGTTAATAATAATGAAATATAACAAAATAAGATGAAAATGTAATACTTCACTAACAAAACTGTAGAAACCACAAAACGGAATTATGAAAAGCAGGCCGCCCAAAACGCATTGCATGAAATACCTAACCTAACCACTTGTATATATTGAATATTTAATTAAAATATACCTGCATAGATACGGTTTATTTCGTTCAGGCTAAGATGATTATCTCCGAGTGGACACAAAATCTGGTTCCATTACAGATCAAGAACAAAACATGCTCGCTATAACACGTAAGTACCGGTCTTGTTATAATGCCTCTTGTGCAAACAAGCATTATAAATACTTTGTATATATATAGCCTCACAGCCGGCCCACGGGACAAAGTCAATGTTAGCCCTCTAAATACAATTCCTACCTACAGGGGAAAAGCCAGCTTTTTATTAGCACAGATACGCCCTTTAAGCTCTCGAATAAGGCGCCATGTTGATCTAGCCCAAAGACTCCGCCTGACATTACTAGACTTCAATAGCTGGTTAAATTACGTTAAGAAGAGTGCTTTCATTATCCTTTAATTTATTTCTGCGTTTCCCCTAATTCCCCCGATAGACTGTTGAGTTTTCCCAGATGTCTTAGAAATTTAACGTTCAAAAAATAAAGCTAACACGAAATAGAAATTGTTAACTTTCGTTAGTAATAATTTTTGTGGAGATTACCGAGAGTCCAATTTTTTAGACAGTCCTAAAAAATCCGTGGATAATGGAAACACTGGTCAGAAAAACCAGTAAAAAAGAAAAAATATCTCAATTAATGGCAAGTACATAGTTTGAGATAAGTTGTCAATATACTGAATTGAATTTAAAAAAGAGACAGATGTGGAAATAGAACATGTCAAAAAGCTTATGCATGACCGACCTGGGTCACAAGTTACGCCCAATGATTAAATAGGAATTAATAATGAAAAAATATATATAATAATGATATAAAAAATAATACAAAATAATAATAATGATGATAAAATAAAATGATTAAATAAAATAAAACAGAAATAATAATGAAAAAAAAATGAACAAAAAGTGATACCGGTTGACAAATTGTATTTTAGTGGATTTACAGTTTGCTTAAATTTATAGTAGATGCTGAACGGCCTGATGTTCATGAAGATAAGAGACTTTCGTATCACTTAAAGTAGCCTTATTGTGTATATAATAAAATAAGGTCTTTGGTCTAGCCCTTCAGTTATCTTCGGGGTTATTCAAGAAAGCTTAGGGGTTTAAGTAAGTTAATCAAGTGTTCGTACTAACATCCTGAAGTTTCAATATTGAGAGGCCATCCTACTAGCAAGCGATGAAGTCTAGCCCTTCAGTTATCTTCGGGGTTATTCAAGAAAGTTTAAGAGTTTAAGTAAATTAATTAAGTGTTTGTACTAACCTTCTGAAGTTTCAATATTAAGAGGTCATCCTCCTTGCAACGGATGGAGTCTAGCCCTTCAGTTATCTTTGAGGTTATTCAAGAAAGCTTAGGGGTTTAAGTAAGTTAATCAAGTGTTTATACTAACCTCCTGAAGTTTCAATATTGAGAGGCCATCCTACTAGCAAGCGATGAAGTCTAGCCCTTCAGTTATCTTCGGGGTTATTCAAGAAAGTTTAAGAGTTTAAGTAAATGAATTAAGTGTTTGTACTAACCTTCTGAAATTTCAATATTAAGAGGTCATCCTCCTTGCAACGGATGGAGTCTAGCCCTTCAGTTATCTTTGAGGTTATTCAAGAAAGCTTAGGGGTTTAAGTAAGTTAATCAAGTGTTAGTTCTAACATCCTGAAGTTTCAACATTAAGAGGCCATCCTACTGGCATACAACATTAAGAGGCCAGCAACGGATGGAATTATTGGGGTCACTTGTGCTGATAGGCGTGGGCTGTCTCCCTCATTATGTGTAATACGATTTTCTTCCTGGCAGCAGAAAACGCGTTTAATAGATAATGACGCTCAAGTGATGTCAAAGAAGGCTACTACCATGAACAGGAAGTCCCTGGAACATCTTAGGTCTACAGCAGTGGAGAGGTCCTCTTAGATAGGGACTGTGTTGTGCCGGCATGGGAAGATCCAAGTCATAGTAGGTCTATTTGTAATTCGTTCGGCAGTCAAGTCTGTAACTTACCAATTCATTTCCCTCTAAATAACTTGTATTTTAGGATGAATACGCAGTCATTTGAATGAATATTTTTTCTTGAACATCCACAAGGCGATGCACCAGCTAGCAGCCCATGCTATGATTGCAGTCGAAATAAGTGTTATGAATGTTAATAAATGTTACAGGCATTTTAATATGAATAGGCTATTTTAACGCAATAAAACGGAGCTCTAACCTAACTTTGTCTTAATTTGTGCTTATTATGTTGAAATATGTGAACAATAGTTTATTCGGGCTGTATAAATATTATTTTTTTCTTTATTGTTGTCATTATTACTTTTTTATGTGTGATTACTAAGTGTCCTCTGTTATATGCTTATGACCGTTGGTACATCAAATATATTAATATTTTTGTTTTGGATACATCCATTTATTTTATTTATATTTTTACAGCTCGTTTGCAAGTCCAATCGCTCCTCCGCCTAAATTTCAGCTAGAACGTCAAAAATCACTCCCAGTCTCAAATATTGGGAAAAGAGTATCACCTGTCAAATCCAGTAATGTTTTATGTGAAAAGACCTCAAGGAGTGTCAATTCAGGACAAACCCAGAAATCGAGCCTTGTAAGCATTTTTTTTTTATTCATTTAGTTTTATTATTATGATAATGAATACGACAGTGGTTATGCTCAGTGTTTATAAAGTAGAAATAGTGCTAATTACACAGGATAATGTGCACAGACAAGCTTTTATACGCATAACTGCGCTTTTTCTTTTGGTGACTCTGTGTCCCAAGGCGATTTATTTCAAAACGTTTCCATCGTGCTAATTTGATATATTTCCTACAAATAACGTTTTCTAAATCTGTAGTCGAAGATTTATCCTGTCTCCCAAATTTCGCCAAAGTATGCTAAATCAGCTAGGCAATGTTGCCACCCCCCGTACATCCTGAAAAAGTCCTTTTTGTATTTTCATAGAAGAAAATCATCTTTATGCCTTTTATCAACTCTAGATTTAGTCCGTTTGAATCCAAAAAAAAGCAAAAAGAATAAACAAAAGTAAAAACAGACCTGATCTACTTTTGGGTTTTAAACATGTACCATTATATTGAGATTTATGTTTCAACTCTGAAGTTGCCCTCCCCCCCCCCCTGCAGTGCACCTTTTTGGAATTAGCATCCCAAAAAAATCATGCTAGATCAATCTACCATTACCATTATATTGAGATTTGCATTTCAACTCTGAAATTGTCCTCCCCCCCCCCTGCTGTGCATCTTTGGGGAATTAGCATCCCCACAAAGTCATGCTAGATCAATCCAGGTTAACGAAAAAACATTGTTAGCCTATTGGCCAAATGCAACGCTTTCGAGATATTAACTTTTAACATTTCTGTTTTTCTATTTGCATTTCTCGTTCTTCAACTCATCAAAGGGCAATGGATGCTTATCTATCTTCTAATTGGCAAGCCTTTTAAATATCCAAATTGGATGTTTTCTTTTTTTCTTCTTTTTTTTGCTGGGTAGGACAGGAAACGTCAGTGCTGCTGTAAGTATTTATGACCTATTCAAGGTAGTTTTAAGATAAGCTATAATATTCTTGTAAGGTATTTACCTAAAATTAGGATCAAAGAGTTCGTGGTAACGAACTGTAGTAAGGAGCGACCCGGCTCAATAGTAACCAAAGATCTAAAAAATGGAATTTTGATACCTATAGCTACATCAAAAGAATTGCATTTTAATGCTGATTTTAAATATATAAGTTTCATCAAGTTTAGTCTTACCCATCAAAAGTTACGAGCCTGAGAAAATTTGCGTTATTTTAGAAAATAGGGGGAAACACCCCCTAAAAGTCATAAAATCTTAACGAAAATCACACCATCAGATTCAGCGTATCCGAGAACCCTACTGTAGAAGTTTCAAGCTCCTATCTACAAAACTGTGGAATTTATATTTTTTGCCAGAAGGCAGATCACGGATGCGTGTTTATTTGTTTTTTTGTTTTCCCCAGGGGTGATTGTATCGACCCAGTTGTCCTAGAATGTTGCGAGAGGGCTCATTCTAACGGAAATGAAAAGTTCTAGTGCCCTTTTTAAGTGACCAAAAAAATCGGAGGGCACCTAGGCCCCCCTCCCACGCTAATTATTTTTCCAAAGTCAACGGATCAAAATTCTGAGATAGCCATTTTATTCAGCGTAGTCGAAAAACCTTATAACTATGTCTTTGGGGACGACTTACTCCCCCACAGTCCCCGTGGGAGGGATTACAAGTTCAAAACTTTGACCAGTGCTTACATATAGTAATGGTTATTGGGAAGTGTACAGGCGTTTTCAGGAGGATTTTTTGTTTGGAGGCAGGGGTTGAGAAGAGGGGAATATGCTGGGAGAGCTTTCCATCGAGGAATTTGTCATGGGGGAAGAAAATTTCCATGAAGGGAGCGCAGGATTTACTAGCATTACTTTAAAAAAAAACAATGAAAAAGTTTTTTTTTCAGCTGGAAGTAAGCAGCAGCATTAAAACGTAAAACGAACAGAAATTATTACCCATATGAGGGGCTCACCTCCTCCTAATACCTCGCTCTTTACGCCAAAGTATTTTTAGTAATTTCAACTATTTATTCTGTGGCTTTTGTGTTTCAGGGGTCATTCTTAATGAATTGGGACAAAATTTAAGCTTTAGTGTAAAGAGTGAGGTACTGACGAGGGGGCGAACCCCCTCATATATGTAGTAAACCATAAGAATACAAAAGTTCTTTACGTAAGCTAATTTATAAGTTACGTATATCTTTTACTTATAAAAAGATTCGTAAAAAATTAAAAGTTCAAGTTGCCTTTTTAATTAACCGAAAATCGGAGGGCAACTAGGCTTCCTCTCCCGCTCTTTTTTTCTCAAAACCATTCGATCAAAATTATGAGAAAGCCATTTAGCCCAAAAAAATAAATATACAAATTTCGTTTTAATTATTCCTCTGCGGAGAGCCAAAATCAAAACATGCATTGATTCAAAAACGTTCAGAAATTAAATTAAAAAAAACAAGTTTTTTAAATGAAAGTAAGGAGCGACATTAAAACTTAAAACGAACAGAAATTACTCCGTATATGAAAGGGGCTTTTCCTTCTCAACGCCTCGCTCTTTATGCTAAAGTTTTTTACTGTTTTAAAAAGTAGAGTTAAGAGAAAGAGTCAAACTTTAGCGTAAAGAGCGGGGCATTGAGAAGGAAAAGCCCCTTTCATATACGGAGTAATTTTTGTTCGTCTGAAGTTTTAATGTCGCTCCTTACTTTCATTTAAAAAACTTGTTTTTTTTTTATTTAATAAACTATAAAGGCATAAATTTTTTCGCGCAGAAATTTTGTTTTAGTACGATTCAGCATAGCTAGTTGCATCATCTTCGATAATTTCTTTATTTAATTACTATTCAATGGCAAAAACTACTTTCCTCCGTTTTCGAATTTTAATTTTTATAGAATTTCTTCTCGAAAGTGACATTTTAAGATGACACTGATCGATTTTGCTTCTGAATTAAATAAAAAAAACAAGTTTTTTTTAACTGAAAGTAAGGAGCGACATTAAAACTTAAAACGCACAGAAATTACTTCGTATATGAAAGAGGCTGCTTCCTCATCAGCGCCCCGTTCTTTACGCTAAAGTTTGACTCTTTCTCTCAATTCTTCTTTTTAAAACAGTAAAAAACTTTAGCGTAAAGAGCGGGGCGTTGATGAGGAAGCAGCCTCTTTCATATACGAAGTAATTTCTGTGCGTTTTAAATTTTAATGTCGCTCCTTACTTTCAGTTAAAAAAACTTGTTTTTTTAATTTAATTTCTGAACGTTTTTGAATCAATCCATGTTTTGATTTTGGCTCTCCGCAGAGGAATAATCAAAACGAAATTCGCATTTTTTTTTTTTTTTTTTGGCTAAATGGCTTTCTCATAATTTTGTTCGAATGATTTTGAGAAAAAAAGAGCGGGGGACGAAGCCTAGTTGCCCTCCGATTTTTTGGTTAATTAAAAAGGCAACTAGAACTTTTAATTTTTTACGACTCTTTTTATTGGTAAAAGATTTACGTAACTTATAAATTAGCTTACGTAAAGAACTTTTGTATTCTCATGTTTTTATTACATATATGAGGGGATTCGCCCCATCGTCAGTACCTCGCTCTTTACACTAAAGCTTAAATTTTATCCCAATTCATTAAGAATGACCCCTGAATCACAAAAGCCGTAGAATAAATAGTTGAAATTACTAAAAATACTTTAGCGTAAAGAGCAAGGTATTAGAAGGAGGTGAGCCTCTCATATGGGTAATAATTTCTGTTTGTTTTAAGTTTTATTGCTGTTCCTTACTTCCAGCTGAAAAAGCTTTTTCACATTTATTTTTTAATTGTTTTTTTGTTAAATAATGCTAGTAAATCCTGCTCTCCCTTCATGGAAATTTTCTTCTCCCATGACAAATTCTCGATGGAAAGTTCCTCCAGCATATCCTTCTCTTCTCAACCCCTCCCCCAACCAAAAAAATCCTCCTGAAAACGCCTGTATAACCATTACTATATGTAAGCACAGGTCAAAGTTTGTAACTTGTTGCCCCTCCCATGGGGACTGTGGGGGAGTAAGTCGTCCACAAAGACATAGTTATAAGGTTTTCGACTACGTTGAATAAAATGGCTATCTCAGAATTTTGATCCGTTGACTTTGGGAAAATAATTAGCGTGGGAGGGGGCCTAGGTGCCCTCCAATTTTTTTGGTCACTTAAAAAGGGCACTAGAACTTTTCATTTCCGTTAGAATGAGCCCTCTTGCAACATTCTAGGACAACTGGGTCGATACGATCACCCCTGGGAAAAAAAAACAAAAAAACAAATAAACACGCATCCGTGATCTGCCTTCTGGCAAAAAATGCAAAATTCCACATTTTTGTAGATAGGAGCTCGAAACTTCTACAGTAGGGTTCTCTGATACGCTGAATCTGATGGTGTGATTTTCGTTAAGATTCTATGACTTTTAGGGGGTGTTTCCCCCTATTTTCTAAAATAACGCAAATTTTCTCAGGCTCGTAACTTTTGATGGGTAAGACTAAACTTGATGAAACTTATATTTTTAAAACCAGCATTAAAATGCGATTCTTTTGATGTAACTCTTGATATCAAACTTCCATTTTTTAGAGTTTTGGTTACTATTGAGCCGGGTCGCTCCTTACTACAGTTCGTTACCACGAACTGTTTGAAACATCTCGGTATTTTTAAAACGTCATTTATACAAAGTCGTAAATACTCTCAGCCCGTGTTTTATTTGTTGTGTCATATTCATAAAAATGAAATCTTTATTTACTTAATAATTAATAAAAGTAGATATCAACGACTTAATTTTGTAAACTAAAACTATAGTTAAAACCCAATAAGGCTTACTTTATTAGCTTTCGCCTCCCACCAAAAAATGCAAGGAATTAAACCAGTTCTGTAAACTGTAAACTCTTTAACTCATAATATGAAAAAAACTTCGTTTTCTTAAAGAGTTAAAGAGGCTGCGTCCCAAAGTCGAACCTTAAAACGTACAGGAATTAGAAGAGGCAGTTGGAGGGCTGCCGCCCCCCAAACCCCCAGCTTTTGAAGACTCTTTTGTACAGGTTTTTTTTTTTGGGGGGGACTTCATTGTTACTAATTACTAGTTTCGGCGCAATGGTTCTCCTGTCCTCTTGTGTTTAACATTTTTCGAAGTTATTCCATTATTCATTCATTTCAATTTTTTGCTAATTAAAAGAGGGCCTTTCCGAAGCCAAGAGCGGGGGGTTAGCAAAAAAACAAAAAACCTGTACAAAAGAGTCTTTAAAACCTGGGGGTTTGGGGGACGGCAGCCCCCCAACTGCCTCTTCTAATTCCTGTACGTTTTAAGGTTCGACTTTGGGACGCAGCCTCTTTAACTCTTTAAGAAAACGAAGTTTTTTTCATATTATTTCTGTACGTTTTTCTACAATCCATGGTGGATGTAATTTAATAATTCCTGTACTCCTCGTACAGGAATTAGGAGAGGAACTTGGGTGGCTGCCGCCCCCCCGCTTTTAAATCATTGTATAAAATAGAAAAAAAAAATAGATAGAATGACCGAAATGTTTCTTTTGCTCATAAGAAGCTAATATTCTGTTATCTCTCAATTGATAAGCTGTCCAGGTGTTATCAAAATTATACACTTTTATTTTGATGTTGTGAAAAAAAACCGCCCGTAAGGGACTTGAACCCTTGACCCGAGGATTAAAAGTCCCACGCTCTACCGACTGAGCTAATCACTTGCATGTGTGTAAATATAACTTCTCAATAAATTTTAAAAATTTCAAATTAACATGGGCTCTTATGGAGAGAAATGCGTTAATTAAGTAGCTAATGCGTGGTTTCTGGAAAACAGGGAAGGAGTTATCGGATCGAGCTGAAATTTCGCGGATAAGCTCCTGGGCCGTAGGGGACCTTAACTTGTGAATTTCAGCCCGATCGGACAACGTTAAAAGGGGGGGGGGGGGGGGTTGGAGGGTCGAAACTTTCGGGGGGTTAAGATTTTCCTACGAAACTTTCCAGGAAAATTACTCGGAGAATTCCGCATCGAATGAGTCTTCGTACACCCAGATCCTATGTCGGATGTGACCTGTAGGCGTCTAGGAAAAAAAAGAAAATGAATTTTAAGTGGCTATGCGTGGTTTCTGGAAAACAGGGAAGGGGTTATCGGATCGAGCTGAAATTTTGGCGGATAAGCTCCTGGGCCCTAGGGGACCTTAACTTGTGAATTTCAGCCCGATCGGACAACGTTAAAGGGGGGCTGGGGTTGACGGGTCGAAACTTTCGGCCAGATTTTCCCCATGAAGGAAAAGTTGGAGGGGGATGAAATTTTGCAGGTTTCTTAGTTGGAGCTCGGGCTACGAAATGCATCCCTCCCCATCCCTCTGCGACCACTGGAACCGAAGATCGCTTAACATTGTCGTGTGTCGCATCTTTATAGAGGCACGAGTGTGCCTCCTTGAGGCACGAGTGTGCCTCCTTGATAAACTCTGTCAGCTCAATAGAAGTAGACATCAGAAACATCAATATTATTCAATTCTTGCCATAAAAGGTCAGTCAAATTTTGGCCGTTTTCCTCCCCCTTTAGAGTTCCAATATTTTTATGTTGGTCTTCGAAGGGGATTTTGTTTAACAAAAATTCACCCGAAACAGCGAATTTTTACGAATTTAAATATCTCATGATGATATTAAGACTTCCACAACTAAAAATTCGACAATTTGATCAGGATCGACAATACTGAAAAAGAAAATGAATAATATTTGTGGAACTTCGAAGTAATATATTAAAAATGTTTAATTGGAAATCTTGGAAAGTCCTTGGAAAATTGAATTTTTGTTAGGGAGACGTAGCATCAGCAGCTATATAGAAAATGATTAAAATTGTTTTCGTTGGAGGGGTAGCACAACTTAGAAGTGGAAGGTAATTTTGTGTTTGTTATTTATTTACGCATAATTCAGTTTATTTATATTTTGCTAAATATGTGTTGTATTATTATTATTATTATTGTAAACAATTCTTTATGATCTGATTTTCGTCTTGCCTCTTTCGACGAGTTTGTTGATTTCTTTTTTTTCTGTATTATTGATTTAAAGATTTGTTAAGCGTTTTAATTGTATCTGTCTATTGTCAGAACGTTTTATTTCATGTCACAAGTGGCTAGTTATCATAATAGTTCGAATTTTTATTTTTAATAAGTGTATCTAATCTGTACCATGCGAGTCAAATTCTATGCTACTATTCTAAGATAACACATTCAAGTAAGGAGTGACTCGGGCCAATAGCAACCGAAACTCTAAAAAACGGATTTTGATAACAATATATACATCAAAAGAATTGATTTTTATGCTGATTCCAAATATATAAAGTTCATTAAGTTAAATTCTACCCATCCAAAGTCTCGAGTCTCAGAAAATTTGCCAGATTTTCGAAAACGGGTGGGGGACACCTGAAAAAGACAAGCGATCTTAACAAAATTACACCATTAAATTCAACGTATAGTGAATCCTACTGTAGAGGTTTCAATTTTCGATCTACAAAAATGTGGACTTTTGTATTTTTCGGTAGAAGAAAGATCACGGATGCGTATGTTTTTTTTTTTTTTTTTTTTTTTTTTTTTTTTTTTTTTTTTTTTTTTTTTTTTTTTTTTTTTTTTTTTTTTTTTTTTTTTTTTTAATGGGTGACGATATCGAATCAGTGGTCCTATAAGTTCTAGATGGAGCTCGTTTGAACCAAAACAAAAAGTTCTAGTGTCCTTTTTAAGTAACCAAAAAGATTGGAGGGCATCTAACCCCCCTCCCCTGTCATTTTTTTTCTAACGATATCTGATCAAAATTTTAAGAACGATATCTGATCAAAATTTTAAGAGAGTTATTTAATTCTGCATAGTAGGTCCAGTAACTATGCTTTTGGTGATGACGTGACCCAGGGAAAGTGCTAGCTCCTAGGGAAATAACTGTTAGTTACGTAATTTGCCCATGTTCTTCACATATAGTATCTGTTATTGGAGAATATACGGGATTTTAGGAGTAATTTTCTGCGGGCAGGGGGAATTAATCAGTAGAAATGTTACAGCGGGGGGGGGGGGATTTCCTGGCGTGATACGAAAAACAATAAGAAATTAAATAAAAAGAACAGGTTCTTCAACTGAAAGTAAGGGGGAGCATTAAAAGTTTAAAATAACAGCAATTATTCTGTATATGAGGGGGCTAGCCCTTCCTCACCCCTTGTTTTTGACACTAAAGTCTTAAAGCTCTTTGAAAATACTTTTATGCAAAATCAACGGCCCTGGTGTTTTAGTAGTCTTTCCTAAAGAATTAGGACACAAAGTCAAATTCTAGCGTAAATAGCAATGGCTGAGAAAGGGGCACCCCCCTCATACAGAATAATTTCTGTTTGTTTTAAGTTGTAATGTTTAAGGACGCATCCAGGATTTTCTCTTGGGGGAGGGGGTGCATATTGGAAATGGTCGTAAATTTAATCAAAAATCTGATGAGGGTTAAAGTTCTAATAAATCCATTGAAATTAGAATGATAAAATAATATTGAAACAAAAAATAGTAAGTTATAAAAACCACCCTGCTATGAAAGAAAAACAAAAAAAAAGCTGCTCGCCATATACAAAGAATATGATATTTAATATTTTCTGCGTAATTTTCTCCCTAGCACTTCTGACTACTATAGCGAGTGAGTTAAGCTTTTATTGTCAGAAAAAAAAGGTCTTGAACCATCTTTTGGGGTCATGCACTCTTTGTGACAATTTGTATAGGTCAAACCATTTAGCATTTCACCTATTTCTGTGGCATCGCTTAGTAACTATGATAGTAATAAACAGTAGGAAGTGAAGATAAAAATATAACTTGTATATTCGTAAAAGATATATTAAACTTTAAATACTAGTTCTTTTAGGGATGTAACAAGAAAAACAGAACGAAGAGATAAAAATACATTGAAGACATTTAAAACGAGGGTTTTAAGTATAGGTGATAAAGCAGGATCCTTTGTCCAAGAGGGTGAGAGTTTGAATCTTAGTGTACCCAATTATTTGGTTCAGGACTGGGGTTAGTGGCGTGACTCAGTAAGCTCAGCCAGAGTCGACCCAGCTCTAAATGGATACCTGGAGAAATCTGGGGAAGGTAAGCAGGAAGAATGTGCGAAAGTACAGGTTGGTCGCCCCCCCCCCACCCATTGCACTTTCTAGCTGAAGGGCCAAGAAACAGAGATCAGAACCGCCGTTAGGGACTGCAAAGTCCAATGCCGTATTTTTTATTCTTCAATAAAGCCTTAACTAATCACTGTTTCTTTTTTTAAAATGGTGTTTTAGTACACAGTGTCAACTTTGACGAAATATCAAAAACTTACTAATCAAAATTATACTTTTCATAACAACGTAGCATATCTTTCCACTTTTTAAAGTTGGATATATTTCGCTTAATTTACAGAATTCACAATTTTATAAGAAAAGTCTATTTCTTTATTTCCACTCCTGCCATATCTATTTATTACACGGTCGATGTCTACCTGAATATTTCGGTGAACATTAATAATGGCTAGTCCTGTCAGTCTAGTGTCCTGTCCGTTAGTCTTTCCTCTTCTATTCATCCTAAAATATTCGAATAAAGACCAAAATCGTCAGAAAAATATGAGCTCTAAGTGCTTCAAACTAAGTATATGAGTCGAAATACTCCTTAAAACAAATAATTATGTGTTTGTTATTTTTGCATTTGATAGGTATAGATTGGTGATTTCGAGTATTTTTGAGCACAAAAATAAAAATTTGAAATTTGACTCGGATTTAACATTAAGTAACAGAATTGTCCTGTAAAAATTTTGATTTCCAAGCAACTAATAGTGGAAATATGATTGGATAGCATGCATCAAAATAAGTATAAAAATCCTCAGGGGTATATATAGTAGTAATTTTATGGACAAATATATGCAATCCCTATACAAAAACATACCTATATTTTGTGACTGGTTGGTATTGAGAAGGTGAGAAACTCAAGTAATATTTTAGTTGGATTCCGTTTCCGTGGTTAACTCAAGTTGTGTGAATTTCCATTTTATCAATATTTTTTTTCTTTTTATTTTTTTATTATTTTATCAATATTTTATTAGTAAATGTTTGAAAAAAATCGATGCCATTCCATTGATTCAAACTAAGAATTCAGACCCATCTATACCAGCTAGATAAAAAAAAAAAAAAAAAAAAAAAAAAAAAATCATTTGCCTTCTTTTATAAACAATTTTTTGAGATATATTCCTATTAAATGACCTCCGACCTTTGAAGGAGTAGTATTTCGACTCATATACTTAATTTTAAGCATATACTTATACGAACCCTTATTAAAGTTATAAAGAGTTTGGCTTTTATTTTAATGTTTCAGGACGAACAGAAGAAGTGATATGTCATATAATGCAGAGCATTAATTAGATGAAAAAGCAGTAAAGTGGCCACCATTTGCTCACCAAAATCCAAAACTTAAATTAATAATTTTTGCACTTCTCATACACTTACTTTCATACCAATCCCCTAAAAAAACAAAACAGACAGCCAAAAAATATCCCGCTTTCTATGACTATAAGGAAAGAAAGTTTGAGATGGCTAGGGCACGTTCTGCGGATGAAAGATGACAGTTGCCGAAGATTTTCCTTTTCGGCTAACCGTCTTGGGCTAAACGGAAAGCAGGTTGTCCTCGTCTGGGGTGGTAGGATGTCACAAAGAAAGATTGAAAGGAAAAGGGAACTTCCTGGGAGGGTGTAAAGAGGGAGGTTTTGAATAGACTGGGATGGAGGAGGAGCGTGCATGGCTGTTTGGGCCTCGGGCGGCTTGGTGCTGCGGTAAGTTGTTAGTAGTAGTAGTAGTTGTCATTACGGAATGAAGATTTTCGTCTTTCATTTGGTAATGTGGACAGATTCCCTTGATAAACCTGAATTTAATTAAATACTTTTTGGCCGTATGAGTCATTAGTAAAATCTAACAGAGACTGCATAAAGTAACTGAAACCTATTTTTAAACTTGTTTGCAAAAACAAACAGTCTTAATAATTAAAAACTTATTAAAAACCTAACTATTAAAAACAAATTACCAAAAAAATAACTTTCGTCCCAACCCAAACCAGAGCAAGTGGTCCCAACCACAAATCCACCACGGCACCCCCTGGATCCACCATTGATAATGTTTCCCCTTACTTTCACTTGAAAAAACCTGTTGTTTTCAATTGAAGTCAATTGAATATTTTCGGATAGTTCTTTTATGAAAAAGGAATGCATTGAATTTTGATAAATGACTTTTGGATTACCCCTCATATATATAATCTTTCTAATTATAAATTGTTTACTCCTTTGTTTTATATCAAACGTTTCTTAGTGCCCTTTTTCTAATTGTCAGATTTACATAAATTAACGGTCTTTTTTTTTCAGCCTAGAAGACCGACGACGCAGCATGTATCGAAAACGCAAAAAGAAAATTGGGCCAAATAATTTTGCTTGGTAATTTTTTAAAGAATTATTTTAAGCTTTGTATGTATCAAATTTGTTTCCGTATGATAATGTTGAAAAATAAAATATAAAAATTGTTCATAAGTAGCTGTTCATAACAAAGGTGAAGTAAGCGGTAGTTACTTTGATATCTGTGTGATGATAATAGTGGTGGCGCCATTCATCTTACATTTTTTTAATATACTCAGAGGTTCGAGGAAGTGGATTTAGGGGTTTAAGGAAAGAGTTAAGCTGCACAGAACAAGAGTGAGGTATATTACAGTTTGTTTGACACCTAGATGCTGAGTGGTTTTGGTGCAATTTACCACCATCTCTTTCGTATGATATAATGTTGGGCTTGAGGAACATGATTTTAGAGGCTTCAGGAAAGAGTTAAGCTGCACAGAACAAGAGTGAGGTATATTACAGTTTGTTTGACACCTAGATGCTGAGTGGTTTTGGTGCAATTTACCACCATCTCTTTCGTATGATATAATGTTGGGCTTGAGGAACATGATTTTAGAGGCTTCAGGAAAGAGTTAAGCTGCACAGAACAAGAGTGAGGTATATTACAGTTTGTTTGACACCTAGATGCTGAGTGGTTTTGGTGCAATTTACCACCATCTCTTTCGTATGATATAATGTGGGGCTTGAGGAACATGATTTTAGAGGCTTCAGGAAAGAGTTAAGCTGCACAGAACAAGAGTGAGGTATATTACAGTTTGTTTGACACCTAGATGCTGAGTGGTTTTGGTGCAATTTACCACCATCTCTTTCGTATGATATAATGTGGGGCTTGAGGAACATGATTTTAGAGGCTTCAGGAAAGAGTTAAGCTGCACAGAACAAGAGTGAGGTATATTACAGTTTGTTTGACACCTAGATGCTGAGTGGTTTTGGTGCAATTTACCACCATCTCTTTCGTATGATATAATGTTGGGCTTGAGGAACATGATTTTAGAGGCTTCAGGAAAGAGTTAAGCTGCACAGAACAAGAGTGAGGTATATTACAGTTTGTTTGACACCTAGATGCTGAGTGGTTTTGGTGCAATTTACCACCATCTCTTTCGTATGATATAATGTTGGGCTTGAGGAACATGATTTTAGAGGCTTCAGGAAAGAGTTAAGCTGCACAGAACAAGAGTGAGGTATATTACAGTTTGTTTGACACCTAGATGCTGAGTGGTTTTGGTGCAATTTACCACCATCTCTTTCGTATGATATAATGTGGGGCTTGAGGAACATGATTTTAGAGGCTTCAGGAAAGAGTTAAGCTGCACAGAACAAGAGTGAGGTATATTACAGTTTGTTTGACACCTAGATGCTGAGTGGTTTTGGTGCAATTTACCACCATCTCTTTCGTATGATATAATGTGGGGCTTGAGGAACATGATTTTAGAGGCTTCAGGAAAGAGTTAAGCTGCACAGAACAAGAGTGAGGTATATTACAGTTTGTTTGACACCTAGATGCTGAGTGGTTTTGGTGCAATTTACCACCATCTCTTTCGTATGATATAATTTTGGGCTTGAGGAACATGATTTTAGAGGCTTCAGGAAAGAGTTTAGCTGCACAGAACAAGAGTGAAGTAGATAGCAAGTTCTTTGATACCTATGTAATTAGTATATATGGTGCGACTATTCTAGAATATTTTCGTGATAGATTGTTGGTATTACTGCACGAAACATTAAGCCATTCGTATTATCGTGCTAAAAAGGGGTTTATGTGTTGTTCACCACCAATATCACTATACTACGTGTTAGCGTGTCACTGAAGGTAGCCCAGGCTTAATGCGACAACCAAGAGAACTTGCCTCATTATAGGCAAGCGCCTTTAGTCTATAACTGCCCGCCTGTATATCGAGCAGAAGAAATTGAATACTCCGGCATTCCCTCTCTCTGGGGATATTGCTACCAAGCCTGGGGACGGTACACTCCCAAGCCGAACCAATCAACTTTGAAAAATTCCCCAACCTATCTTGGGCCAAAGTAAAAGTACCCTCGTAATAAAAAATGAGAAAACTCTCAAGCTACAGCAGGGGAAAACTGAACAAAACTGTAAAAATTAACTCAAAGCGAAGTGTACCAGGAGGGAAATTAACGAATTAACCAATCAAGAAATATAACAATGCTGATTGTTGGAAAGCTATTTAGATCTCAAAACATCCAATTCTAGTATTAAGAGCAAAACGCATGGTATGATTTTTACACAAATAGATGTTCAAGTTATGTCAGATAGATAAATATATGGGTATGAAATGAACTATATGGCTAGTCTTTGCCAAATGTTCCCACAGAACATAAATAGAATTGGTCAACGTATGAAAATGTGTTTAAAGGAAAGCTCAAAGGGCTGAAGTCAAGTCATTTAGAGGAAAATGAAAAAAGGGATTTGTATAAAAAGGGAATAGGACATTTACCTGATTTTCAAATGGGTGTACCAATACCCAGCAGTGGGGCTCTGAAAAGCGTATTTGTGGTTTTTAAACAGGTGGGACTGATTAGAGGATAAGAATCCTGCGGATTGGTTGCATTGCAGTTGGGTTGCAATTATCCTCCTGTGGATGGAGGAATAAGAAATTTAGATAGATAAGCACAAGGGGCATCATGAATTTAGAATCATTCTTTTAAAGCTAGTTAGGTAACACTAGATATTTACATTTATATTTAGATATGTATTATTATCGCAATAATTAACCATTACATTTTAGTTATTATATGAGGGTTCCAAAAGGGACTTTGGAGCTCGAGTTGTAATCCATATTTTATCAACTAGGATTGCTGTTATTAACTGTAAATTCGAAAAATTTCAGGTGAATAATTAAACGGAATGAGCTGTCTTATTGATAAAGATTAATAAGAAACTTTGAAGTATTCCCAGAACCGTGACAAACAATAGACAGCTAATTAATGCGGTACTAATATCTAATTAAGAGACTTAGAAGATTTGAACAATGATTATAGAATAGAAAAATTTTATAAACATGTAAAATAATAATTCATCTTTTGCGAGGATACAGTATTAGTGATTAATTTGCTTTAATTACTTATGTGAAAAATTTTCCCCATAAAGAATATTCATCAAGTAAATACATACTAGTGATGACGCTTGTTTAGCTCACTTTTCGAGATTTTTTGAAACTAACACCCATGTTAAAGTGCCCTGACTTGATTACAGTCCCTGCTTCAGTCCAATTTGCTATTTCCTTTGGAAGCAATGTTGTCTCTGGAGAATGTCTCATTAAATTAAGTGAGGCAACAATGCATACGAATAGTAATTATGGCTCAAATGATAATTGCCTAACGTAAATTATAAAACTGTCATCAACTGCTGTAAACCTATGCATCTCTGAAATGTCAAGTCGACATTTCTTAATTAATGAAAAAAATGTACGTGATTAATAAATAAATCCCATATTATTAGAAAAGCCGAAGATTTTCTTAAATTCAGTTTGCTATTTTCTTTTTAAGCTCTTTTTTGTGGTTGGTGATGGTGAAGTTGTTTTATCCAATTCTATTGTTTATTTAGGAATGCCTATTGGGTCGAGTAGGGTTTTTAGATGTTCGTTACAGACAAAGCATTTTGAAGAAAAGCTTATGGCTTTCTATCACCAAAAAAAAAAAAAAAAAAAAAAAAAAAATAACCGGCAGATTCGGGCCAGACTAGATAATGCTTTGGTTATACCTCATTTTCTAGCTATGTCTCCATTTTGGAATATCTTTTCCAAAAATGACAAAAGATGACTGCGCTCAGATTATTATAAGCATGCATTTTAATATAATATGCATTTATATATAATATATATTATATTATATATTATTGCATATTATATTATATACAATATGCATTTATAATATAATATAATATACATTGTAATATAAATGTGCATATATTATAAATATGCAAAATTTCTGCTCAATTTAAGATCGTGGACTAGGAATGCGTCGGTGTCGCGTCAGTTCGGTGTTGCAGATTCAATTACAACTCTCATTAGGCCTCAAACGGAATTTTTAAAGTCAATTGAGTCCAGTAGCCTTGCCATCGTGTCTTTGTGTATTTTTTCTAGTACCTAAGTTTGTGTTCCTTTTTGCTTATTTATTTACTCCATTTGTGGTCTAATTTTTAAATGTAAAACCATTTGAAAAAAAGAAAAAAAAAACAACGAATCAGAATATGTTAAATGTAATAAATGTCTAAAAAGAAATTAAAAGCTAAAAACTGTCATCTCCTTTCTTTAAATATTTTTCTTTGACCTAACTTTGGATCTTTATTATTTTGTCAGCTAATTGGTTTATTTTCTTAAAATTCAGCCTGCGAATTTTTTTCGAAATTGTATTAGTAGTTTTTTCAGATTGTTTCAAGATATATATACATATATATATATATATATATATATATATATATATATATATATATATATATATATATATATATATATATATATACATAAATGAGCCCTCTTTTTCAGAAAAGCCAAGGATTTTCTTGGTTTCAGTTTGGTATTTTCTTTGAAACAATGTTGTCTCTCGAGAATGTCTCATCTAGTCACGTGAACCAGCTATAAGCACAAATAGCAATTATAGTTCAAATGATAATTACCAAGCCGAGTGGTACACCACCATTATTGCCTGTGCGGCAAATCTCAATAAACGAAAAAAGCGAGTGTCGAATTCCCCCGCACACCTAAGCCATATCAGTCCCAGTATCTGCCATAAACTTAGGAGACTTCGAACATTAAGTCGAGATTTCGTGGGCATCGTACTGTGAGATCCAAACGTATACCAGTGCTTTTATTTTGAAGTGCTTGTACGTGACTATAAATGTTAAAACTTCTTATAGATAAGCTAACTTCTATCTATATCTTATAGATATATTATTTATCTATATTTTATCTATATTTATTTATATTTTATCTATATTTATCTATATTTATCTATATCTTATAGATATAGATAAGCTAATTTCATCAGTGCTACAGAAAAATGTTTCCTTTTTTCAGCAAGAGCTTTATTCTTCTTTCAAAATTCTTCGTATGAAACTCCTTAACATTTATAAAAAGATTAAAAAACAAATATAGAAACTACAATTCAAAAAGACAAACCATTGTCTTCACTAAAAGGAACAAACGGTTGAGTGAGTTGGTCATCGTCCACCGGGTCCGTTAGAGCAGAAAAAGAAATTTCGGTGGTTTCAGCAGGCTTATTTCTACAATGACGTAAACGTTTCTGCAATTCGGCAGGCAGTTTTGCAAAAATTCTTTGAAAAAAATCCGACCCTACAGACTGGGCCTTGTCTTTGTCTGAAGTTTCTACTTTTTTATCAGGTTGGCGTTTATCTATAAAATTTACACTGTTTGTGAGGTTTCGTTCGACCAATTCTTCATTTTGCTGAAATTCTTGTTTAACTTCTAATTCAACCCGTTTGTTGCGTTCAACAGTTGCAGTTTCATTGCGCAGATTACCTTGCTTCAGTGAATTATCTTGATCTGTGGCATTATCCTGGAAAGAGGGACCAACTTCAGGAGGAGTTATGAAAGAATTTCCATTATTAGGTAGCTTTTCACTAAGAACAAGTCCAGTTTCATATTGCTGTTGAATCCAATTCATTTTATTTTTTTCTCCGTCAGCATCAATCTCTTCAAAAACTTCTATTTCATTCCCTTTATCAACTTCAAGTTCTTTATCAACCCCTATTTCATTTTCTTTGTCGATTTCAAGTTCTTTATCAGGTTCTATTTCGTTCCCTTTATCAACTTCTATTTCCTTTTCTTTATCAACTTCTATTTCATTTTCTTTGTCGACTTTAAGTTCTTTATCAGGTTCTATTTCGTTTCCTTTATCAACTTCTATTTCCTTGTCTTTATCAACTTCTATTTCATTTTCTTTGTCAACTTCTTTTTCATTTCCTTTAGCAACTTCAAGTTCTTTATCAACTTCCGATTCTTTACCTGCTTCTCTTCCGTTTTCTATGACACATACAGCTGAACTTATCATCTCATTAGCTTTACATTCTTCAAGCAAACCATCAGCAATTTCATCTCGTTCTTTTCTAATAGTCTCAAGGCGATTATCCTCTTTTTTATCAAATAATGAGTTTATATTTGTAGATCCGGATACAAAACCTTGTTTTTTCTTGAGTGGTGGTGTGAACTCCTTTCGAAAAAGAATTGGCTTCAATAAAAGACTTTCAAAATCATCAATGGAAGAAATACCTTTTTTACTCAATTGGGTTAGAGAAAGGGATAGTTCCTCCGCCTCAGCACCATTTTCCCCTTCAACTTCATTATCATCACACCCAAAGAATACTTCTTTAATTTGATTCAAGTTTTCTATATCAGCAGCACCATCTTCAGAAATATATTCTTTTTCTTCTGCAAAACTCCGCTGTTGACAAAGGATCTGATTCTGAGAGTGAAGTTTTTCAAATTCCATATGAGGCTGTAGCTTAGGGTTCTTTTCATCTTGCTCGCTGGTGGATTTCATCTCATCAGAGAAACTAATAGAGTTTAATGATATTTCTTTACCATCCCCAGGATTTTTTATATTCTGTATATTTCCTTCACCAAGAAAATGCATTTTGTTTAGACCTTCCACTGGATTCATTTCGCTTTCAAAGTCAAAATTTTGAAACTGAACATCGTGGTTTGTACTGTCTAATGATCCCTCCTGAAATTCAGTCCTATTTATTAGTGAGTCTTCAGTTTTTTCATATCCATCAGAGATTCTCGATCCTGTATTTCGACCTGCCGCTGTCTCCTGAAATCCTTTCCCCTGTTGTATCAGCGGAAATCGGTCTTTGTTAGTATGAGAGTTTGATACTTGTTCTACATTGTCATCAGTAACAGTCCCTTTAAATTCCAAAATAGGTGGTTTAAATACACTGATATGGGGAGCCAACTTCTCTATATGGGAAGTTGGGTCTCCATCAGCCGCCTTTTCGAATATTACATCGTTCCCTTGATTAACAAACTCAAGTTCTTCCAGGTGAGGAAGGTTTTTAGTCAAACCGGTTATGGGATTCTTATCTAAAACACATTCAGTCGGAGAAATCGCAACTATGGAGTCTTCGAAGTGCAAGCTCATCGCGTTGATCAATTTTTTGTCTTTTCTTTGTTCCATATTGATGCTTCCATTTTCAAACTTAGATATTTGCTTCTGATTTTTATCCTTTACTAAAGGTTTTTCAGAGCTGTCATCTAATATTTCTTCTGATTTGCTTTCCACGTATTTCTGTTCTTGTTCCGAATTGCTTGAAGGAGAAGGAAATGCTGTAGCAGGTATTGGTTGGATCTTGGTTTTTAAGTTTAATTCTGGTTCATCAATCAAACCAAATAAATCTTTCTCTCTCAAATCTTCGAAAATGTCAACTTCAGCTTCATAAAGTAAACAGTTGTCTAACTTCAATCTTTTTGCGCCACGCTCAATCTGCGCATTACTACGTCCTTCCCTTACGTTATTTTGCACAATACTGAAATTATCAGAGACATTTTTATCACTTGAATAGTTGTCTAATTTCGGTCTATTAGCTGCACAACTGACCTGTCCACCAGTATTTACTGCAAAGGTGTCATCCCGCACTGTATCAACACTAACCATCTCAAGATCACATTTATTACTTGAATGGTTATCAAACTTCATTCTTTCCGCCTCATGCTCAATACGTACATCATATCCTTCGCATACATCGATCTGTATATCATCTGATTCAGCAAACGCGAAAACGTCATTCCGCACTGTATCAACACTAACCATCTCAAGATCACATTTGTTACTTGAATAGTTATCGAACTTCATTCTTTCCGCCTTTTGCTCAATAGGTACATCATATCCTTCATAAACGTCGATCTGCACATGATCTGATTCAGCAGATGCTTCTGATTTGCAAATACTCTTCTGAGATTCAGGAACGAAATGCTGGACTAGGTCAACTTCAGCCAAGGATGACAGCTGGGTGCATGGTACAACTGGCAGTAGATTCATTGCTGCGACATCACTAAGTCGTTCTGTTTCGTCATTTCTTTGAGACATGGAAAAAAATCGGCTTGCATGTGCATTTTTCAATTTAAGCAGCTCTTCCTCCGCTTCCCTGCAAAAAAAACTCTTTTGTAGATTTTTAATTGGTAGAAAATTTACATAAATAAATCTACTGCTGAATGAAACCTAGTGCTTAATGGCTAACCGCCTAGCTATGCATTTAGTTTTTTATGGCCTTTAATATTAACCAAGTGACATACAGTGATCGCGAATTCTGTCGGTCTTTCTGTCGGCCCCGGTTTTGCTAGTTTAGGCACTTCCAGATAAGCAAAAATAATCTTTTTTGAAATTCAACCATCTGGGGGGGGGGGAGTGGGGGGGACGGTTAATTCGGAAAAATTAGAAAAAAGATTTATTTTTAAATTACGAATGGGTGATTGGATCTTAATGAAATTTGATATTTAGAAGGATATCGTGTCTCATAGCTCTTATTTTAAATCCCGACCGGATCCGGTGTCATTGGGGAGAGTTAGTGAGGGAAACCTAAAATCTTGGAAAACGCTTAGAGTGGAGGGATTGAGATGAAACTTGGTGGGAAAAATAAGCACAAGTCCTAGATACGTGAATGACATAACTGGAACGGATCCACTCCCTTTGGGGGAGTTGGGGGGGATGCTTAATTCTGAAAAATTAGGAACAAATGAGGTATTTTTAACTTACGAACGGGTCATCAGATCTTAATGAGATTCGATAATTAGAAGGATCTTGTGATCCAGAGCTCTTATTCTAAATCCCGGCCAGATCTGGTGACATTGGGTGAGTTGGAGGGCGAAACCGGAAATCTTGGAAAACGTGAAGATTGAGGTATCTTTATCTTACGAATGGGTGATCAGAGCTTAATGAAACTTAATATATAGAAAGATCTTATGCCTCAGATGCTCCATTTTCAATTCGAATCAGATCCGGGGAAATAGGGGGTTGGAGGGGGGAAACAAAAATCTTGGAAACCGGAAATCTTGGAAAACGCTCAGAGTGGTGAGATCGGGATGAAACTTGATGGGAAGAATAAGCACAAGTCCTAGATACGTGATTCAGAACGGATCCGCTCTCTTTGGGGGATTTGGGGGGGGGGGGTGTTAATTCGGAAAAATTAGGAAAATTGAGGTATTTTTAATTTAAGAACGGGTGACCGGATCTTAATAAAATTTGATATTTAGAAGGAATTCATGTCTCAGAGCTTTTATTTTAAATCCCGACCAGATCTGGTAGTGGAGAGATCGGGATGAAACTTTGGGGGGTAGAATAAGCAAATGTTGTAGATACGTGACTGACGTAACCGGACTGGATCCACTCCCTTTGGGGGAGTAAGGGGGGTCCAGTGCTTTGGCGAGCTTGGTGCTTCTGGACGTCCTAGGACGATGAAAATTGGTAGGCGTATCAGGGACCTGCACAAATTGACATGATAAAGTCGTTTTCCCCGATTCGACCATCGGGGGGCGGAAGGGAGAGGTAAAATTAGAAAAAATGAGGTATTCTTAATTTACGAGTGGGTGATCGGATCTTAATGAATTTTGAAATTTAGAAGGACCTGGTGTCTCAGAGCTCTTATTTTAAATCCCGACCTGCATTAAGCCTCTGATTTTCCTTTTAAGACAATCTACTAATTCTTAGAATTTTGCTAGAGCTCATGCCATAGAAGCTCTTGGTTCTTCCAACCTCGTCACAAGTGCAATATGAGCTCTTAGCTCTTGTTGTTATTTTATGTTCAATTTTTTTTCTGTGTTTATTTTTTTCATTTTTTTGGTTCAATTTCTTTTTTTTTCAATGTTCAATTTTTTTCTAATAGATCTCGTTATTCTCTCTTTATTTTGACAGGATATTGCCGAAGAGAAAGAAAGCGTCCTACAATTCCTATATAAGTTTCTCCATATAATGCTATAAGGTATATATATATATATATATATATATATATATATATATATATATATATATATATATATATATATATATATATATATATATATATATATATATATATATATATATATATATATATATATATATATATATATATATACATATATATACATATATATATATATATATATATATATATATATATATATATATATATATATATATATATATATATATATATATATATATATATATATATATATATATGAATATTTCGCAAATATCTCAATGGCATTTGAAATATATTACCAATAAATATATTTTAAAGACAAGAACGTCATTTGTACTTTACTGAAAATAATTTTTGTTTCGAATATGATGTTTATATTTGTCATAACATCAAAAAAAGTAAGAAAAAAAAGAAAGGAAGAGAGATCATCTTTATAGCCAAGATTATTGAAAAGAACTAGTGAAATATAGATTTACAGTTTAATACTGATATTCATTTTTGAAAGTCTCGGCAGTTTTGGATTCATTAACATTATAAAAGATGTTTACTTGGAAACAATCTATATTCAATACGAACTTGAATAGTACTAAAAATCTGAAATAGCAATATAAATAAATAATAAAAAAACCTGAAAAGTTTTTCTTTTCTGCCAACTTCAGCTTTCATTTTTTCCAATTCTTCTTCCAACATTGACTTCGACACTAGAGTAGAATTCATTTTTCTTTGTTCTTCTTTAAGGCACTGATTCAATCTTGTCAGTTCTTCATCACACACTTTTGAAGCTTTTACTGATTCTGTTACCATTTTTGACATCTTTACAGTTTCTTCTTTTTCGCCATAAAGTGCTTGACGGAGATCGTCTGTTTCTTTCGAAAGCTTAAAAAAAGAAGGAAAAGAAAGGTATTTTCAATGATAGGCAAAAATAAATACGATTTTAAGGCTGAACAATGGATATTAAAATATTATACAATTACTCCAATTATTATAATATTTTCTATTTTGACTAAAATAAATTTGAGTTTTCAATAGATGGATTTCAATCGGATAGCTCTTGACTGTGTCTATTTTTTAATAAATGATTTGATTTGAAGAGATTTTTGGTCACCTGAAAGCCTCTCAAATTACGTTTTTAAACCTATAAGAGATTTCCAAGATAAAGTGAACAAGTTATCATTATATGAATATTAAGATATCTGACGTTCAGAACGCTATATTCGAGATTACTCATAGACGAGCCAAGTCCTGATCTCATTTCCTTATTAACTCTATGGCTATGCCGTTTCATCTATCTGATAATTCATCCTCCTATGCCCCTATGTAAAAGCATGCATAGCTTGACCAGTGTTGCTAAATGTTTGGTTTAAGGTTACACCACCATAAAAGTGAAAATACGCCGGCGGTTCTATTTTTCTAACAAAAATGCACTGCATGAGCAATTCCTCCTTCAAAAAATGCGCCGATTTGAAAAAAAAAAACACAAACGCCTCAAAAAGCGCCGAAATAGCGCAAATGTGCCCCATCTGGTCACTCTGATCTCGACTGGGATTAGTGACAGATCCAAAAGACAGTTATATATTCTCCCTTGTGTGTCTTCCCTAATAGTATACAACCTTGGATTTAGTCTTCGTTTTAATTTTGATCCAAGAGATAGTGATATATTCTTACTTGTGTGTTTTCAAAGACGGGTCTAGAGAAAAATGCTGGGGGAGCAATGTGACAAGGGCATCAATAATTGACAAGTTTCTTTTAAAAAAAGAGCAAAAAAGAGAACAAAAATTAACAAATGAGGGCACCAGAAAACTGTTGGGGGCCCACGGTCCCCCTGGATCACTCCTCTTATGTTTTTCCCCTGATTGTGTATAATCCTGGTTTTCAGTCTTGTTTTGGTTTTGAATCTCGAAAGGCCGAGGAAGATTGGTACCCAAAGGAATTGTTAACACATCGTCTTGGGGTCTCGCTTGACCAACCGTATATCAAACAATGAGCTGTACGAAAAATGCCGTTTGATCTTGCTTTCTAAGGCTACAAAAAAAAAAGAAAGGTTAGGATGGCTAGGCCTATTTCGGCAAACAAATTGTACTTTTTGGCTATCCATAGGGAGAAAGCAGATTTAAAGACATTACAACTTCATGGGAGAGGGTAAAGAATGAGGCTTGGAATGGATTGGGGTGGAGAAAGAGCGCCCGCAGCTGTGTTGGCCCCAGGTGGCTTGATGCCACAGTGAGCTGTTAGTAAAAGTAGTAGCAGTTTAATTTTGTCGGTTTTTTAGTCTTAATTTTCAATTTGTTTTTCTTTTCGTTTTTAATTTTTCTTTTTAGTCATTTTTTTTATGATGTGAGGACGAATCGTAAACATCAGTCTAAAATATCTTTTTTTTTGCTAACATTGACATTAAGTCCATTGTTTTATATTTTAAATAGTATATTATGCCTTAGATCTTATTCATATGTCTAATTTAAAATTTTCTCAATATAATAAAATGAAGGAGGGAGTGATGGTTTAGCAATAAGCCTTTTTAACCAGCAAGCACCAAACAAAATATTAGGATTTTATTTAAATATATACACTTTAGCCTACGACAATGGAGAGCTCTTTCTCGAAACTGGCCACCCTGACTTGCAACCATAAATTTCCATGGCAGGGAGGATTCGCAAACAGAATTGGAGAATAAATCAGGGCAATATGTCTGGTACTGAAGTAACTTTTCTTG
Source organism: Artemia franciscana (assembly GCF_032884065.1). Classification (NCBI taxonomy): domain Eukaryota; kingdom Metazoa; phylum Arthropoda; class Branchiopoda; order Anostraca; family Artemiidae; genus Artemia; species Artemia franciscana. The sequence goes on from NC_088873.1 coordinate 3,602,975, forward strand.
TGTGTCAATTCCGGTAAGTTATGGGTATTAGCTTGTTATGTTACAGACATATGGCTTGCAAAAACTATTTAGAAGTTTACAAATTGTATAATTACCCTGTACCCCAAATTTTAACAACCTATGAGAGGTAGTCACCCTTCCCCCAGTGTTGGTGAGTTTTCAGTCTGCTTACGACTTAAATAAATAGTAACAATATTAGAAAAATAGATTCTGTATAAAATATAAGTATATATTAATACATATTACAATTTATATATATATATATATATATATATATATATATATATATATATATATATATATATATATGACATTAATAATATAATATAAACAATATAAATAATGTAAATATAAAATATATATAAATATATATTAAACTATAATAATAAGCCTGAGAGCCTGATGAACGACAGGCATACAAAAGAAAACATCTAGCTTATACTGCATTTTAGGAAAGGAGATAAAATAGCTTTCCCCCTTCAACTCAAGTTTTGATCCACCCCCCCCCCTCAAAACAGAAATGAAAACTTTTCCTGAAAGTTGCAAATCGATTCCCAAGCCGAGAAACAAAACAAGGTATACTTACCAAGCTACGTATAAAATTTTTCAACTTTCAATGAAATCAATATAATTATATAATTTATAAAGGCAAAAAAGCATGCTCTCTTGAGAGCAATAAATGAAAAAAGTAGTTTTTTAAACTGAAAGTAAGGAGCGATATTAAAACTTAAAACGAACAGAAATTACTCCGTATATGAAATGGGTTGTCCCCTCCGCAATCCCTCGCTCTTTACGCAAAAGTTTTTAATTGTTTTAAAAAGTAGAATTGTGGCAAAGAGTCAAACTTTAGCGTAAAGAGCGAGGGATTGCGGAGGGGGCAACCCATTTCATATACGGAGTAATTTCTGTTCGTTTTAAGTTTTAATATCGCTCCTTACTTTCAGTTTAAAAAACCAGTTTTTTATATTTAATTTCTGAACGTTTTCGAATTAATGCATTTTTGATTTTGGCTCTCCGCACATAAATTATTAAAATGGAATGTGCATATTCATTCTTTTTTTGGCTAAATGGCTTTCTCTTAGTTTTGATCAGACGATTCCGAGAAATAAGGGGTGGGGAAGGAGGCCTAGTTGCCCTCCAATTTTTCGGTTACTTAAAAAGGCAACTAGAACTTTTAATTTTTAACGAACGTTTTTATTAGTAAAAGATATACGTAACTTAAGAATTAACTTACGTAACACACTTTTATATTCTTATATTTTTTATTATGTATATGAGGGGGTTTGTCCCCTCGTTAATATCTCGCTCTTTACACTATTCTTTATAGTTTTGTCCCAATTCTTTAAGAATGACCCCTGAATCAGAACGGCCGTAGAATAAATAGTTAAAAATTACTAAAAATACTTTAGCATAAAGAGCAAGGTATTTATCTCCTCCTAAATGTCTCACTCTTTATGCTAAAGTATTTTTAGAACCCATCATATGCGTAATAATCTCTGTTCGTTTTAAGTTTTAATGCTACTCCTTACTTTCAGTTGAAAAAACGTTTTCATGTTTATTTTTTCATTGTTTTTTTTAGTAATGCTAGAAAATCCTGCGCCCTTTTCATTGAATTTATCTTCCCCCATGACATATTCCTCCAAGGGAAGATCCTCCCTCATAGCCCCCTCCCCTCTACCCCACCACCAAACTAAAAAAATCCCCCTGAAAACGTCTGTACACTTCCCAATAACCATTACTGTATGTAAACACTGGACAAAGTTTGTAACTTGCAGCCCCTCCCCCAGGGACTGTGGGGGAGTGAGTCATTCCAAAGACATAGTTATTATGGTTTTCGACTATGCGGAACAAAATCTCGTTTGATCCGTTGACTTTGGGAAAAATGAGCGTGGGAGGGGGCCTAGGTGCCCTCCAATTTTTTTGGTCACTTAAAAAGGGCACTTGAACTTTTCATTTCCGTTAGAATGAGCCCTCTTGCAAGATTCTAGGACCACTTGGTCGATACGATGACCCCTGGGAAAAAAAATTAAACAAATAAACACGCACCCGTGATCTGTCTTCTGGCAAAAAATACGAAATTCCACATTTTTGTAGATGGTGCTATAGGGTTCTCTGATACGCTGAATGCGATGGTGTGATTTTCGTTAAGATTCTTCGACTTTTAAGGGGTGTTTCCCCCTATTTTCCAAAATAAGGCAAATTTTCTCAGGCTCGAAACTTTTGATGACAAAGATTAAATTTGATGAAACTTATATAATTAGAATCAGCATGAATATTCTATTCTTTTGATGTATCTTTTAGCATCAAAATTCCGTTTTTTAGAGTTTTGTTTACTATTGAGCCGGGTTGCTCCTTACTACAGTTCGTTACCACGAACTGTTTGAAAAGTAAACTGTTCTACTATTCTACACTCTGTAGGACCTATAGCATTACGTCATTATTTTCACATTCACTATTGGCTGACCGCATTTGAGCGACTCTCAACTAGCAGATATAGTTTATATCATGGCTGCCAAATTGACACATTTTGTGTCAAAATGACACAATTTGATGTTGCGTGACACAATGACACATTCAGACGAAATGATGACACAATCGACGAAAATGACACATTTTTCAATAAAAAATGACACAATCGACAAAAATGACACATTTTTCAAACAAAAATGACACATTTTTCAAAAAAATGACATATTTTTGTCATCCTAGTCTGGATTTTTAAATGGTAATAAAAGAAAAGTAAAATTTCAATTTTCTAACTCCAGAAAAGCTACAGATTAATGGAAGGGAATAGTGCTGCCTAACGGTGGCAGTAGTACACAAACAGTGCAGAATACAGGACAGATGCCATTACCGTATTTAAAATTTAAACCACGCGAAAAAACTAGCCATAGGCGGAAATTTCAAATCAAAATGCACGCTGAATACTTCTTGATTGAGTATTTGATGTAGCCAACTGGTACGTACTTAATAGTAAAAATTAAACAGCATGCAGTTTACCAGAGCTGTGTGCATAAGCAGCAACTCCCATTTTTAGGACAAGATTACAAATTTCCAGAGATGTCTTTCCTTCAGAATAATCCATCTGGCCTAAAAAGGCACCAAAAAATATGACAAAAATACTAGATTGAAGCTGGTTGAATGGCATTAATTAATTGATATTGAGTTTATAAAAAGCTTAGCCAATAAAGCCGATTACGTATAGAGCCGATTACGATTACGACGTCATACGAAAAGTCTATTTTTCAATTTGCTGTCGGAATTGATTGTCCCTAAAAA
>NC_088873.1:4233853-4293853 GCF_032884065.1 Artemia franciscana
TAAAAAAGTATATAAGAAAAATCTTTTGAAAATAATGATTTTCTCCTGTATCTCGTTTTAATGGAGAAGAAAATTTTCTCCTTTTTTGTTTTTCTATAGAATCTCAAATTGGCGGATGTCATAAGCAGATGAGGATCTATTTTCTATAAAAATTTAAAAGATCGAGAGAAAATCATTCTTTGGTTCCTACTTTCCTGTAAAATCTCAAATTGCCAGATTTTATACTGGGAAAAAGACCAAAATTTTATAAGAGAATAATTAGATTGAAGGAAAATCATTCTCCTTTCTTTTCCATTTAAGTTTTCTTTTAAAATTTGGAGACTGTTTTTGAAATAGATCTCAATCAAGAATATTTTCTTTTCCTCGTCTTTTACAAAATTTCGATATACCAGATGTCACAAAAAGAAAGAATTTGAGGAAAAGATCAAAATCTTACGAAAAAAGATCGAGTGGAAAATTCATTCTCCTTTTCCTACTTTTCTGTAAAATCTTAATTTGCCAAATATGACAGCGAGAAAAAGACCGAAATTAAAAAAAAAATTATATTGAAGGAGAATCATTCTCCTGTTTTTCATTTAAATTTTCTTTTCAAATCTGGACACTGTTTTTGAAATGAACCTCAATCAAGAATTTTTTCTTTTCCTCCTCTTTTACAAAACCTCGATATGCCAGGTTTCGCTATGAAAAACGAATTCGAGGAAAAGATCAAAATATTACGAAAAAAAATCGATTGACAATTCATTTTCCTTTTCTTACTTTCCTGTAAAATCCCAATTTGACAAATACAACACTGAGAAAAAGACCAAAATTTTATAAAAAAAAAAAATTAGAATGAAGGAAAATCATTCTCATTTTTTTCCTTTAAATTTTATTTTAGAATCTGGAAACTGTTTTTGAAATTGGTGTCAATCAATTTTCTTTTCCTCCTCTTTTACAAAATCTCGATATGCTAATTTCACTATGAAAAAGGAATTCGAGGAAAAGATTGAAATCAAACGAAAAAAAAAAATTGAATGAAAATTAATTCTCCTTTTCCTACTTTCCTGTAAAATCCCAATTTGCCAAATACGACACCGAGAAAAAGACTAAATTTTATAAGAAAAAATAGAGTGAAGGAAAATCATCTTTTTGAAAATCAACCTTTTCTTTCCTTTTTGTTATTGTTTTTGAATTAAAGATTGTTTTTGAAATAGATCTCAATGAAGAATATATTTTTTCCATCTCTTTTACAAAATTCGCAATGCCAGATGTCACTATGAAAAAGGAATTCGAGGAAAAAGATTGAAATCTTACGAAAAAAAAATCGATAGAAAATTCATTCTCATATTCCTACTTTCCTCTAAAATCCCAATTTGCCAAATACGACGCAAAGAAAAAGTCCGAAATTTTACAAGAATAAATTAGAGTGAAAGAAAATCATTCTCCTTTTTTTCCTTTAAAGTTTCTTCTAAAATCTAAAGACTGTTTATGAAATAGATCTCAATCAAGACTATTTTGTTTTCCTCCTCTTTTACAAAATATCGATATGCCAGTTGTCACAAGTTCAGATTTTAGCCCTATATACGCATGTAGTGGGGTTTGGAACTCCCTGCCGAAGAATATCAGAGATTGCCACTCCATCGGGGTTTTTGAAAAGATTAATGAAAAGTCATTTGGGTTAGTTTTTCTTCTTGTTCTTCCTTTTTTCATATATATAATTAATAACAGTAATATGTATTTGCTAGTTCAATTGAGTGTAAATAATTAAAAAAAAGTTTGATATAATTATTTGCATTTTTCTGTTTTTCTGTTTGCTTACTTTTTTTTCCTCTCCATATTTATTTCTCTTATCTTGTATTATGAATATTGAAATATATGGTTTTAGTGTTTTTCCCTACGTTCACAGGTCATGGAGCCTTTTGTGGGGATGTTAGAAAAGATGCATATATTGATTATTTGATGTTAACAAATTTGAAGTTGAAAGTTGAAGTTGAAAGATTACGGGTGTGTGTTTACTTCTTTGTTTGTTTTTTCCCATGGGTGATCGTATCGACACATTGGGCCCAGAATGTCTGGAGAGGGCTCATTCTAATGGAAATTAAAAGTTATAGCTCTCTTTTCAAGTAACCAAAAAATCTAGAGGGCACCTAGGAACCCCCACTCTACTTTTTCCCAAATCATCTGAACAAAATTTTGAAACACCTATTTTGTTCAGGATGATAGAAAGACCCAACAACTATATCTCTGGAGATAATATGACCCCTCCCTCCTCACAGCCCCTTGGGAAAGGTCTTTAAGTTATAAAGTTTGTCCACTGTTTATGTATAGTATTTGTTATTGGGAATTGTGTATAGACTATATTTTTCGGGTGGGGAGGAAAATTTTTTCATGGAGAGGGAAGTTCCCATTTTTCAGAAGAAATTTTACACTGAAGTAGTTTGACAGAATTCCTATATGAAGTTTCTTTATTGGTCTAGCTATATCTTTACCGACTGAATTTTAGGCAGGGAGATATTAAGTGTAATTGTCCGAGGTAAATTTTCACCAGTATTGAGTTGTCTAGTGGATATTTCCTTGGGGAGGGGGATTTTTCCTTGAAGGCGGAGCAAGATTCCTTGTGTTCTATAAGAAACGATCAGAAAATCAAGAAAAAAACAAGTTTTTCAACTGAAAGTAAGGAGTAAAGTTGAAACCTAAATGAACAGATATTATTAAGTGTGATAGGAGGGTTCCCCCCCCCCTAAGCACCTTGCTCCTTACGCTAAAGTTTAAGTTTTATCTGAATGCAATAAAAACGACTCCTGAAACACAAGGGTAATTAGAACAATAAGTAACTTTTTTAAAAGTGGTGAAAACTTTAATGTAGAGAGTGATGTATTAAGGAGGGGCAAACACTCCTTGGATATTTAACAGTTTCTGTTAATTTTGATATAACTCCTTACTTTCAGGTGAAAAAACTAGTTTTTTTAATTTAGTCACCATAGTAAAACTGTCACCAAAACAACAAATGTTTGATCAAAATACAATTGGTAATGTCCAATGTATCAACAGAACGCTAAAATTCAGCAGACGGTCTTTACATGATAAATAGAAAATGTTAGTTGGTATATATTTGGTTCTGAACTATGCAACTCTATATTTTTTTTTACTTGACATGATGACGTCATCGACACATTTAATTAATCAAAATTGTGTTGATATTAACCAGTACTTCAATAGAATACTAAAATACTTTACATGGTCAGCCAGACTATTTAATAGAAGAGGGCTTGGATGGAATATATTCGATATTTTTACCTACTGCAATATAATAGCGTTGTTGCAAAAGAACGTATATTAGATCACAAAAGCGTTGATAATGACAGTTGCTTCCATAAGGCGCTAGATGGTGACTCATTATCTTTACATGGTGACTCAGTTTACGCTAACGTACTTTACGTACTTAACGGGATATTGTCTTATCTATTTCATTAGCTTTCTCTGTATTTAAAAAAAAGGATTTCCTTGTATTCCTATATTTCCATGCCGTTAATTTTACGGAAAATTTTTGTGCTTTGATAAATTTAAAAGGAAGGAAAAAACACAAAATGCTTCTTAAACTGAATTTATTCAAAGCTGTATAACTTTTTTTCGAATGTGTATTTGATCCTTGAATTAGAGCATTCACGCAATAAATGTTGATTTGTGAATATGGGACTGGGGGGGATAAGGTACAGGCACCCCTTTGGTAGTACGAAATAATTAATTTGGTTGATTACATGACAGTGGATTGTGGACCTGGAAAGGACTGGGATCCACAGCTTAAATAAAATAAGTTTAAAAAACAGAACTAAATACTTCTTTTTGCCAAAATTTAAAATGAGTTCTAGTTAAAATTTAATATTGGATTTATTACAAATAATCTAAGCGTAAACCGTAATGTCACACACAAACTGGGTGAAAATATAAAAATTCAAAGAAGTTCCAAAATGTGGAAAAGATAGCTAAAAATAAACTTTATTAATATTTCTAAAGGGATACATCGCTCAAAATGTTTATCATTATCAAAGGTATATATTTTGATGTTTATATTTTACATTTTTGTGCGTATCTTTTATATTTATATATTCGTACTAGCTGTTGGGATGGCGCTTCGCGCCACCCCAACACCTAGTTGGTGGGGGTGCCTCGCGCAACCCCCAACTCGCGCAACCAGACATATATTTATATGTCTGTGCATATAAATAGATTTTCAGGTTTACCGACTCTTGAACATGCAACATATAATTGTCTATGGGAAAAACAATCCGTATTCAGATCTATACCTCATGATTCTAATGATTGCTCTTGAGCTTTGTTGATGGTGATTGCTAATCGAACATTCCCTGTGTACCCGTCGTCATTTATATATCCCCGTGTGCCCCCCGGCGTCCCCGTTGTAATTGTGTCCCTGTGTCCCGGTCGTCATTTATATTCCCTGTGTCCCGGTCGTCATTTGTGTCCCGGTGTCCCAGTCTGTAATTTTTCTTTGAGTGTCCCGGTCGTCAATTTATATTCCCTGTGTCCCGGTCGTCATTTGTGTCCCGGTGTCCAGGTCTGTATATACATTCGTTTTTGAATTGGTATATGATGAAATAAATTTTTAGTTTTTTTCCTTTTTTTCTTTTTAGTTTTTTTTTGGTTTTTACCTTTTTTAGCTTTATTAGTTTTTTTTTCTTTTTTCTTTTTAGTTTTTTTGTAGTATTTCCCTTTTTTAGTTTTTTATTTTTATTTATATTTTTTTAGTTTTCTTTTTCTCCTTTATTTTTCAGTTTTTTCCTTTTTTTTAGTTTTTTTTCTTTTTAGTTTTTAGTTTTTTTAGTTTTTTTGCCTTTTTTTATTTTTTTTTTATTTTTTTAGTTTTTTTTATTAGTTTTAGTTTTTTTGTAATTTTTACCTTTTTTTAAGCCAAGGTTCGAACCTGAAACCTCTTGAGCCTAGAACCTGTAACATTACGCCTTACCAACTCAGCTACATCGGCTTGAATACATTCGTTTTTGAATTGGTATATGATTAAATAATTCAGACGTCATATGCGGACAAACACGACGTCACTCGACAGACAGACAGAAAGACAGACAAATTATTTTTATATATATGGATTCCCTGTGTCCCGGTCGTCATTTGTGTCCCGGTGTTCCGGTCTGTATATACATTCGTTTTTTTTTTTAGTTTTTACCTTTTTTCTTTTTTCAGTTTTCTTTTTCTTCTTTATTTTTCAGCGTCACTATGAAATACATATCGCCGAACCTTTGTTTTTTTAAACTAAAATCTGGTAGGTATTGATGACCTTATCCAAGTCAAAATCCCAAACGCAATCATCATCGCTATCATTTTCAATTTTGATATGTTTTGACTCTCGCTGTCTAGGTGGATTTTCATCTAGCTGCGCGGTTTTGTGTTCTTTAGCCGTAAGCCTGTTTTCTTGCTGTTCTTGTGATTCCTCGGCACGCTTTCTTTTCTTACTTTCTCTATCAACCGCAAGCCTGTTTTCTTGCTGTTCTTGTGATTCCTCGGCACGCTTTCTTTTCTTACTTTCTCTATCAGCCGCAAGTTTTTTGGCATAGACCCTTTGAGCAGCTTCCAAGGCTGTTGCCATTGTAGGTTCTTCAGTCATTTTACAATTAAACATTTTTCCGTCCACAATCTTCTTACAATTAAAAATTTGTCTTTGAACGATTTTCTTAAATACTCTTAATGACGTCATCGTCATAACAAACATGACGACAACTAACTTCATGACGACATGGCGACATGATGACATGACGTCACTCGACAGATAGACAGACAGACAGAAAACTTATTTTTATATATATATAGATATATTTTATATTTGTATATTTTTATGTTTATATTTTTATATTTGTTGTTTTTTATTTTTATTTTAATTATATTTATATTTCATATTTGTATAATTTTTAATTTTTTATATTTATAGTTTTGTATTTTTTAATATTTAATTTCTTTTGTGTATTTTTATATTTACATCATTGTTTATGCTTTACATTTTATGCTTGTTTATTTTTATATATTTTTTATATTTACATTTTGCTTATATTTTATATTTTATAATTGTATATTTTTATATATTTTTGTATTTACATTTTTTTATAAGTATTTTATATTTTTTTTGTTTACATTTTATATTCATATTTTATATTTGTAAATTTTTATTTCTATATTTAATTCTTAATTTATAGGCTTTTTGGAAACAACGAATTCTTTGGCATGTTCTTTTATCTGCATGGAAACCGATCTGGCTTTGATGTTCCTTCCCGTAATCGACAAAATTTTACTTTACTTGATTCCATATCTACTCAACGGTTAGTGAAACAGCTAACAAAACATTCCAATAGACTGGTCGCAGTATCAATACAAAATTTTGCTTCATCTACCAGCGAATGGTTGCACCAGAATAAATTGAAAAAAAGTTTATTGAAAGACAAAAAAGGTATCTAGCTTTGAATTTTAAGCAAATGTGGTCGATTAAAGGCATTAAAATATAGCTTCCTTTTGTTTAATTAGTCATTCATCGGTTTTTGGTTATTATTCATTTGGTCAATTTAAGGCACTGAGATAAGGCTTTGATTTATTCTTGCCAATTTGGGGCATTGGTTATCAATCGGCTATTCATGTGGTTGATTTCAGGTGTTACAATATAGCTTTCATTGGTTTAATTGGTTTTGATTGGTTATTCACCTTTAATTAATTAGGGCCTACTGTTTAATAAGTAATTTACAAACGATTCTATATTATATACAAAATGCTTCTCTCTGAAATCTGGTCTTCGGTACCCTGCCAGTGCTCTTTGGGATTAAAATTATGGGCAGCAATTTGCTAAATCGGAACCCAAACTCATCTAGTGTCACGATAATAACTAGTCTAATTTTGGTAGCTTAAGAAATCTAAAAATTAGGTTTATGCGCTGATGAATTTTTGTTCAATGGGTTCCATAGGGAGGAGGTTAAATATATTTCTACTTTTTCTAACAGCAACAACAGATAACATTATAGCAACAGGTTGGACCAACAAGAGAAGATTTGTAGCACATATAAATGTTTATTCTTATGACTTTATATTTCTGGCTCTTGGGGAAAGGGGATAAAGGTTTTAAGAAAGAATATTCGTTTTATGTTTTCTTTGATCTATGCTATACACATATTTTTTTCTAACAAAACTGGTTTTACAATTAATCATCCCGTCTGTCCGAATCGGATGTACTGTCATGTTGTCTACATTGCTGCAATTATTTCTTGGGTACCAAAATTAGAAATCGGTATACCGAAATTAGCAATCGATATACCGAAATTAGCAATCGGTATACCGAAATTAGCAATCGGTATACCAAAATTAGCAATCGGTATACCGAAATTAGCAATCGGTATACCAAAATTAGCAATCGGTATACCGAAATGAGCAATCGGTATACCAAAATTAGCAATCGTTATACCAAAATTAGCAATCGGTATACCGAAATTAGCAATCGGTATACCAAAATTAGCAATCGGTATACCGAAATTAGCAATCGGTATACCAAAATTAGCAATCGGTATACCGAAATTAGCAATCGATATACCGAAATTAGCAATCGGTATACCGAAATTAGCAATCGGTATACCGAAATTAGCAATCGGTATACCGAAATTAGCAAGTTGCTGCCCTAATTTGAATCTGTTTTGATTCGTGTACTAAGTGCCGAAGCACCGACTGCAGTTGTAACCACATATCACATAATTTTACCGAATTCAAAATAGAGCTTCTTACATATCAGTTTCAGTATCCTCTGAGATTAACCCTGCAAAGGAAGCTCACACCTTGCCTGACTATATATGGAGTCTACAAGAAAATTGTAAAGCGTGAAAATCTAATTGAAAAATCAAAATTTTCTGAGTAAGACACAAACCTGGTTAAGAAAAAAAATTCCTCCCCAGAGTAACGTCCGCAGTTCCAATTCCAGCTCTTTATAAGGGAGGAGGTCAAATATGTAGAAGAATAAATTATGAGACTCGTTATCTTATCTCTTTTGGGATATCGGATACTATAGATAGATAGATAAGATAAAAAATAAAAATAAGAAATAAAAAAAAATAAACGCAGCTACATTTTATAATAAAAAAACTAAACAACCGCATTAAAGAAGAAAGCCCTATGGGTATCTGTATCACCTAACTACGTTGTAGCTTAAAATAAGGCAAAAAACTAAATTTCTATTTCTCCAAAAAGTAGAAAAAATGTTAGTAACATTAAAAATTGAAGCATTCAAAAGAAGAAAAAATATAAAAAAAATGGGGATATTTTGAGATATTTGGGATATCATATCGGGATATATTAATGTAAGAATATTTGGGATTTGGGAAATTGAAGTTGGAGGAGAATATCTATGTCCTGTTTTATAAAATGGACAAATGAAGAGACTCATTTTGAATCTATTTTAGAATATAAGAGGTTTACTCGTGCTACCAGAAGCTTTGTTTTGTCATTTAAATGGGAAAATGTCTCATTCTCCTAGTTTCTTCATTCAGTTTGGCATGAAAATTAGGAACTTGTCAAGGGAATTACAAATTTAGTGCTGGGCATATTTTAATGTTGAAACTATTACTTAAAGAGGAATTCAAAATTACACCCCTTTTAGAATTTTTGGGAGGTAAAATTTTAATTCTAGCACCAAAGAACAAGATATTTTTAATTGTTTATTTAATGAATCATTACTTAGATCAATCGTCGTTAAATAAATGACTGAATATTAATCACCATGAGTTGTCTCTACAAAATTGTTTTTTAAAGATGGCGTCGTTATACTTGTAACTATACTAACTAATCACATAAGATATCACAAAACCATATCACTTAACAATGTACTTTCTTCCTCCAACCCAAAATGACTTTTCTAGGAATTAATTGTGAATTTCGAAAATCATGAAAATGTTTTTTTATAGATGGCATTCATGCACTGCAAATCACATCGCAGGAAAATAAGATTTTGAACGTCTTTCCTTTATTTGATTCTAAATGGCTTTTCTACGAATTGACAGTCAAGTTTGAAGAGTACATTGTTTTCACAAGCTTTGAATTCAAAAATGGCACAATGAGGTAAGTGTAATATGATGCTTTATTCTGTCTTCAAAAGGGGGGGGGGATTTAGAAAAAAAGAAAGCTAGAATTAATTAGAAATTAGGCTACTTTTTTTCCAAAAAAATAAAAATAATTATTATCGAGTTGAGTTAACAATCTACAGAATTTCTGAATTATTGAATCATCATTGCCCAAAATACATTGATTTTTTTTAAGATTACTGTGTCTTATTTTGTATCAGTTGCATTTTTTCCTGCACGATAAATCCCATTACTTAATAGACAATTCAGGAAATTGCTTATATTTATAAAAGCAATTTCTATTATTTATATAAGAAATTATTTTTATTCAAAAATGGTACAATGAGGTAAGTGTAATATGATGCTTTATTCTGTTTTCAAAAGGGGGGGGGGGGATTTAGAAAAAAAGAAAGCTAGAATTAATTAGAAATTAGGCTACTTTTTTTCCAAAAAAATTAAAATAATTATTATCGACTTGAGTTAACAATCGACAGAATTTCTGGATTATTGAATCATCATTGCCCAAAATACATTGATTTTTTTTAAGATTACTGTGTCTTATTTTGTATCAGTTGCATTTTTTCCTGCACGATAAATCCCATTACTTAATAGACAATTCAGGAAATTGCTTATATTTATAAAAGCAATTTCTATTATTTATATAAGAAATTATTTTTATTCAAAAATGGTACAATGAGGTAAGTGTAATATGATGCTTTATTCTGTCTTCAAAAGGGGGGGGGGATTTCGAAAAAAAGAAAGCTAGAATTAATTAGAAATTAGGCTACTTTTTTTCCAAAAAAATAAAAATAATTATTATCGAGTTGAGTTAACAATCTCAAGAATTTCTGAATTATTGAATCATCATTGCCCAAAATACATTGATTTTTTTTAAGATTACTGTGTCTTATTTTGTATCAGTTGCATTTTTTCCTGCACGATAAATCCCATTACTTAATAGACAATTCAGGAAATTGCTTATATTTATATAAGCAATTTCTATTATTTATATAAGAAATTATTTCTATTAACCCCCAAGACGATGACCGGTAAAGACCCAAGATCAAGACCCAAAAACCAGTAAAATTTCGTGGTGCTTGCCTTAGCGCAGCTTATTAGGGTTCTGATACCCGAGCTGATATCTTAGGAGAAAAATAACTTATAATAAGATGTTCTCAAATGGGAGCTCTAATGGGTTAAATCAGTTTTAGGTTTCAATATATACCTTTATTTTCTATTGAGAGACATTTTTTTTCTTAAGTTAATATAATAAAGCATCCTATTCTGTATTTTTCAGTGATTTCAGGTGATTTAAATATAAGCCATTTAAAAAGGTAAAAAATGCGGCATTTCACTTTACAGTCCCAATCAGTGGTACTGATCTCTGCTTCGTGACAATTTACACAAGATGTGCAATGGGGAACTGGACATCCTGTGTTTTCACACACCCATCCTACTTACCTTTCCCAGGTTTTTCACTTACCCATTCCCGCTGGATTGGTGCTGACTGAGCTTGCAGAGTCACTACACTTCCAAACCAAATAGCCGGCGACGCAAGGACTCAAACCCTTATTCTTACGAATAAAGAATTTCAGGTCTAGGATGCTAACCATTCGGCTATGATGGCAAGGCAATCCAAATAGTATGTAACCAATGCAAACCAAAAAATAATGAGTTCAAATTGAACAAAATTTCTCTTCCATAATAACTCTTAACCCCCTCTCAACACTTTTTTGGTGATTTTTTTCAATTAAAGCTAGGAGCTTCAATCTTGCGTGTGTGGTTCTTACGTCCATGTGGTTTTACGCTTTTTTTTTCTTATTCACCCCCTCAAGTTAGATATGATGATAGCTCACAATTTCATTTTAACGATATGATATTCAATTGTAATGCACAATAATATCTCTGATCGAATTTCTTTAAATACGAATTTATATACTTTTTGTTTTATTTAGAATATAATGAAGTAAAGCACCTTTTGATGTGGGCTGCTTACTTATTTTTCTCCCCTCTTCGTCCGTCACCAAAAACAAGGGTAAAATATTGTTTGTGCCCCGTCCCCCGCAGCAAGAAGCAAAATTGACCTTGAATTATCCGAATTAAAAAACTTTATGAGGGTAATCTACCTAGTGTTAGTGCTAGTCTTAGAGGATTATCTAACACTTTATTTAAAAATAAATAATAATAAAAATAAAAAATAAATAAAAAGTCACATAAGTTCTGAAAAGAGGGTATTTCACATTTTTTTTCAGGTGCATCACTACCATAGATTGACTGATAAACCTGAAATCAGGCCATTTATTCTCATTAGTAAATGCAGTTGAGGGTTGGCACTTATGATAAGATAGGTTTATTTGAGCTTGATTTTTTTTAAAAATAAATGAAACTAATAAAATCTATACTTTTATTTTTATTCATTAACTTGTTTCAGTTTCCTGGCTAAAGTACTATCCTTGCAGACATGCATTTTCTAGCCTCAGCCTATGTGAACTTTATTTTTAAATATTATATTATTAGATCTTGTCTTATATTATTATTAGTAACCAAATAATTTTATACGTTATACCATAGAGTCACTAGGACCTTCCCACTTCAAAGCAGGAATCATCAATTTGACCCTTTTAAATTAAAGGTGCAAGCTACTTATACGAGGGTAGGTAATACTACTATTCAAATGAAAATATCTATATCCTACAATTATAGGCTATCTCTTGTAGCACAAAACTGCTCGGAAAATCTTTGAATTAGAATTACTCCTAATATTTAATTCCGCGCCACTGTTTGGGAAAAATTCCTTCATCTACCATGCTCGAAAGGGTCGGTGGGGTAGTGGTGTTCTTACGCGGGTGTAATTCAACAAAAAAAAATACATGGATGCAGTGCTCCCCTGAATCCCGACATGACAGTTCATTGGCATCATCCTTACCGAGCCATATTAAAAAGTATTTGGAGTTCAAAACTTCCAAATTACACTAATTGTAATCTTGTTTGATTTACTACCCTAGCCAGAAAATAGGGTAAAAGGTAAATAGTGGATGCAAAAGAAACAGCTCACTCTATTATTTTCAGTTCAACGTTGAAATTATGCACTGGTCACACACTTCAATACCTAGCGTAGAGTAAGTGACTAATCGAAAACCGCCACCCAAAAGCCACCCAACCCACCAAAAGTATGGTTGGAAGAAGAGAATCTATGACTTGAAGTTCAGTCTGTCAACAATTCGGTTTGAACACCTAAGGAAACAGATGCATTAAAAGTCTTTTAAGAACTGAAATTCCTTTCTTCTTATAGGAAATTGTCCCCGTTAGCCCAGAGGTGGAGGATATTTAGTTTTAAACCCATTTTTTCTGACCCACCTCCAAAGCAAAAATTATTAACTCTTAGTTCATGAAAAAGGCAAAGAGGTTTCGGAAAGGGATTCTTATGAGACGCTTTAATGAGGTACTTAATGTTTAACGTCTACATAATGTTTAATATTATTTATACATAACATATAATAATAACATATTACATATAATATCATTTAATACATAATGTAACATGTACATAATGTTTAGTGTACTTAATCATCAATTTGGCAAATTATTGTATTTGCTGTTTTTTTATGTTTAAAATATAGTATTCTGTAAAAGACATAGTTAGTTTAGTTAATGCTTGATATCATCCAATTGCAAAATTACTATATTTACTCCTTTTTTATGCTTAGAGTAAAGTTTTCTAGGAATATTTCAATTTTTTATTTTTGTAGTCATTCCCTAGAATTTCCGGTTGGCTTGGGTGAAAACACCTTATATTTAGCTGGTGATGGTCTTACTTATCAAATTTCTATCAAGCGGTTTGGCAGAGAGGATACCAAACCAAATATGACAATCCTGAATGGCATGGAAGTTTGCTACATATTTCAGGTATGTGTATTTGTCTACTAATTTTTAAGATTACATTTCACAAATTTTAACTCACTAATTAACTTAAAAAATTAAACAATCAACTTTGTAAACAACATTTCACGATTTATTAGTTTTGATTTCAAACTGAAAATCAATATATTATAATTACAAGAAAAAAAAAGGGAAAATGGCATGATTTTCTGGCAAATTAACTTAAGAGGATTAGCAAACTATAATTATTTTCAGCTCCGTCAACAATGGTGATATAACGCTAGGCCTTATAATGTATTCGTTTCAGTTTATTTTAAACTTTGATAATTTTGCTGCATCTTCGCTTAAAAATTTCAAGTAAGGCGTGTTCAGGGATTACCTCTGCTAGGAGGCTATTCTATGTGGTGGCTGATCGTTGGACGAAACTCTTGCTTAGGCCTTCTTGAAGGGAAGCACCCTACTCAAGGTAGTCCTTGAGTAGGACTACCTTGTCCAAACATTTCGAGGGACGAAATGTTTGAATATTTAAAACAAACATGGTCACCTCGTCAAAATGATCTTGGATTGATTGCACAGGTTTGGCATCGGGATTTTCAGAAGTTGTCACACGAGTTACTTGATTTTAAGTACTTTGAAGAGGGGCGTTATGGCTTTCTAGAGCACCAGAAAAAAAGGGCATGTATATTCCATGACTGATGTGATGCCTGTCAGGAAAAGAGGCGAGATAAACACATTATGGAGGAGACTTTTGCATCTTACGAAAACTCCTAGCTTCCTGGAGCTGGAGAATCTCATTTAGCTGAGATGTTCAGCTCATGTGAGAACAAAGGAAAGTGGAGTCCAAGAAGGGCTAATGCATCTAATATTTGTATTACCTCTCCTTTGATGATAAAATCGGGATGAATCGAAAAATTCCACAACTTCGAAATGAGAAGCTGATTTCGTTTTGATGCATTGAAGCTGAAAAGGCACGCATTCATCTACATCTCGATTTACGTTTTTTTTTAAATCAGTCTGAATTTTTGCAGTGTGACCAAGAACTAAGTTCACAAAGTTCAAGATTTGCTATAGAACTTGCGCTAAAACAAATTAAACAAGTAAAACAGTAAACAGTCAAAAGGCCTACTAACTAAGCAACCGATCTTTTGAAAGTCTTGTCAAACTTTGTTGTATTTCCTTGATAATAATCATTTTTCATAGAAAATGGTTAATGTTACACTTTTTCATTTCCCAGAAAAGCCAGGAACATACACACTGGTTACTATGCTCCCTGGTTTCACCAGCAACTGGAGTTGTTGTTGTGTTACTGCTTTATTCCGGGGAAACCAACACTGGTTTCTGGTTCCTATGGAAAATGAACACCTAACCGGAAAGACTGATTACAAATTCAAAGTAAAACAAAAACACTTGACTCGTATTAAAACATAGGGAATAAAAGGGAAAATGCTACAAAAATCTTGTGGATTCTTGTGCCTAAAGTCTCCTTCCGTTCGTGTCTGAAAGACAATGAACAAAATTTACTGAAAATTTACTGAAAAAAACAACAACAAAAGATTGGTGCATATTGATAAAGCCAAAAAGTTGTCTAATAAACTGAATAATATGGCTCATGCAATGTGGAATTTTTCCATATGTCGACTATCATAGCAGAAGAAATTTATCGAGCTACTATTTTTTACCAACACCAACTGCTTTTAAAATAACAAGGATAAAATCGTCTTAAATACGGTTAACAGTTTTTTGCTAGAACTTCAGTAAAGCCAGCCTAGAGCCCATGCTTCATTGTCAGGTATGGTTTCCCCCAGCAAGGAACCCCAGAAGCTCACATCCTATTTTAGTCATATTTGAGCTTTTCTATAATATGGGATGCACATTAGCCTTAGATGATGAAATTATGGAGCTTCATAAAATCCCACCAGTGCTGTTATTTTCACCATTGGTGCTCTTTTATCACTAGTCACATATACCAAACTAAACACTTTTTTTCATTACATCTAGTAATCAATGGTGCAGTTAATGGTGCCCGTGAAAAATCAGGACGTTCTTGATTATTTTCTTGGTGTCAACGACATCGCATACCTACAAACCACCTTTCAAGTTCGGTCACCATGTTGTCCGTAGAACGATCCAAAGGTTGCATATTTTTTCTGCAACTTGCCAAAAATACATCATGTTGTCCCTCAGGTGGTCTTGTAATTCCAGAGCATATAAAGTATTATAGTAGTGCTTCTAAATCATGTGATTTCTGTATTTCGGCTGATTTGGGTTACTTTGTACAAATTTTTCTTTCCTCGAAACTGAATAGTATTGTTATGCTGGCAAAGTCTGAACCAATGAAAACGGTTCAGAACGATTTTACCCCTCAAAAATAAGCAAAATAAGGGGCAAAGTAAAGCACTGCTGAGTCTGATTTTAAAACTATTATCAATAACGATTCAATACTATTTTTTACAAATTTTTCTTTCCTCGAAACTGAATAGTATTTTTACGCTGCCAAAGTCTGAACCAATGAAAACGGTTCAGAACGATTTTACCCCTCAAAAATAAGCAAAATAAGGGGCAAAGTAAAGCACTGCTGAGTCTGATTTTAAAACTATTATCAATAACGATTCAATACTATTTTTTACAAATTTTTCTTTCCTCGAAACTGAATAGTATTTTTACGCTGCCAAAGTCTGAACCAATGAAAACGGTTCAGAACGATTTTACCCCTCAAAAATAAGCAAAATAAGGGGCAAAGTAAAGCACTGCTGAGTCTGATTTTAAAACTATTATCAATAACGATTCAATACTATTTTTTACAAATTTTTCTTTCCTCGAAACTGAATAGTATTTTTACGCTGCCAAAGTCTGAACCAATGAAAACGGTTCAGAACGATTTTACCCCTCAAAAATAAGCAAAATAAGGGGCAAAGTAAAGCACTGCTGAGTCTGATTTTAAAACTATTATCAATAACGATTCAATACTATTTTTTACAAATTTTTCTTTCCTCGAAACTGAATAGCATTTTTACATTGCCAAAGTCTGAACCAATGAAAATGGTTCAGAACGATTTCACCCCTCAAAAATAAGCAAAATAAGAGGCAAAGTAAAGCACTGCTGAATCTGATTTTAATACTATTATCAATAACGAATCAATACTATTTTTTACAAATTTTTCTTTCCTCGAAACTGAATAGCATTTTTACGCTGCCAAAGTCTGAACCAATGAAAACGGTTCAGAACGATTTTACCCCTCAAAAATAAGCGAAATAAGGGGCAAAGTAAAGCACTGCTGAGTCTGATTTTAAAACTATTATAAATAACGATTCAATACTATTTTTTACAAATTTTTCTTTCCTCGAAAACGAATAGAATTTTTACGCTGCCAAAGTCTGAACCAATGAAAACGGTTCAGAACGATTTTACCCCTCAAAAATAAGCAAAATAAGGGGCAAAGTAAAGCACTGCTGAGTCTGATTTTAAAACTATTATAAATAACGATTCAATACTATTTCTTACAAATTTTTCTTTCCTCGAAACTGAATAGTATTTTTACGCTGCCAAAGTCTGAACCAATGAAAACGGTTCAGAACGATTTTACCCCTCAAAAATAAGCGAAATAAGGGGCAAAGTAAAGCACTGCTAAGTCTGATTTTAAAACTATTATCAATAACGATTCAATACTATTTTTTACAAATTTTTCTTTCCTCGAAACTTAAAAAGTATTTTTACGCTGCCAAAGTCTGAACCAATGAAAACGGTTCAGAACGATTTTACCCCTCAAAAATAAGCAAAATAAGGGGCAAAGTAAAGCACTGCTGAGTCTGATTTAAATACTATTATCAATTACGATTCAATACTATTTTTTACAAATTTTTCTTTCCTCGAAACTGAATAGTATTTTTACGCTGCCAAAGTCTGAACCAATGAAACGGTTCAGAACGATTTTACCCCTCAAAAATAAGAAAAATAAGGGGCAAAGTAAAGCACTGCCGAGTCTGATTTCAATACTATTATCAATAACGATTCAATACTATTTTTTACAAATTTTTCTTTCCTCGAAACTGAATAGTATTTTTACGCTGCCAAAGTCTGAACCAATGAAAACGGTTCAGAACGATTTTACCCCTCAAAAATAAGCAAAATAAGGGGAAAAGTAAAGCACTTCTGAGTCTGATTTCAATACTATTATCAATAACAATTCAATACTATTTTTTACAAATTTTTCTTTCCTCGAAACTGAATAGTATTTTTACGCTGCCAAACTCTGAACCAATGAAAACGGTTCAGAACGATTCCACACCTCAAAAATAAGCAAAATAAGGGGCAAAGTAGTTTCTTTCCTCGAAACTGAATAGTATTTTTACGCTGCCAAAGTCTGAACCAATGAAAACGGTTCAGAACGATTTTACCCCTCAAAAATAAGCAAAATAAGGGGAAAAGTAAAGCACTTCTGAGTCTGATTTCAATACTATTATCAATAACAATTCAATACTATTTTTTACAAATTTTTCTTTCCTCGAAACTGAATAGTATTTTTATGCTGCCAAAGTCTGAACCAATGAAAACAGTTCAGAACGATTTTACCCCTCAAAAATAAGCAAAATAAGGGGCAAAGTAACGCATTGCTGAGTCTGAGTTCAATACTATTATCAATAACGATCCAATACTATTTTTTACAAATTTTTCATTCCTCGAAACTGAAGAGTATTTTTACGCTGCCAAATTCTGAACCAATGAAAACGGTTCAGAACGATTTTACCCCTCAAACATAAGCAAAATAAGGGGCAAAGTAAAGCACTGTTCAGTCTGATTTTAATACTATTATCAATAACGATTCAATACTATTTTTTACAAATTTTTCTTTCCTCGAAACTGAATAGTATTTTTACGCTGCCAAAGTCTGAACCAATGAAAACGGTTCAGAACGATTTTACCCCTCAAAAATAAGCGAAATAAGGGGCAAAGTAAAGCACTGCTGAGTCTGATTTTAATACTATTATCAATAACGATTCAATACTATTTTTTACAAATTTTTCTTTCCTCGAAACTGAATAGAATTTTTACGCTGCCAAAGTCTGAACCAATGAAAACGGTTCAGAACGATTTTACCCCTCAAAAATAAGCGAAATAAGGGGCAAAGTAAAGCACTGCTGAGTCTGATTTTAAAACTATTATCAATAACGATTCAATACTATTTTTTACAAATTTTTCTTTCCTCGAAAATGAATAGAATTTTTACGCTGCCAAAGTCTGAACCAATGAAAACGGTTCAGAACGATTTTACCCCTCAAAATAAGCAAAATAAGGGGCAAAGTAAAGCACTGCTGAGTCTGATTTTAAAACTATTATCAATAACGATTCAATACTATTTTTTACAAATTTTTCTTTCCTCGAAACTGAATAGAATTTTTACGCTGCCAAAGTCTGAACCAATGAAAACGGTTCAGAACGATTTTACCCCTCAAAATAAGCAAAATAAGGGGCAAAGTAAAGCACTGCTGAGTCTGATTTTAATACTATTATCAATAACGATTCAATACTATTTTTTACAAATTTTTCTTTCCTCGAAACTGAATAGAATTTTTACGCTGCCAAAGTCTGAACCAATGAAAACGGTTCAGAACGATTTTACCCCTCAAAAATAAGCGAAATAAGGGGCAAAGTAAAGCACTGCTGAGTCTGATTTTAAAACTATTATAAATAACGATTCAATACTATTTTTTACAAATTTTTCTTTCCTCGAAACTGAATAGAATTTTTACGCTGCCAAAGTCTGAACCAATGAAAACGGTTCAGAACGATTTTACCCCTCAAAAATAAGCGAAATAAGGGGCAAAGTAAAGCACTGCTGAGTCTGATTTTAAAACTATTATAAATAACGATTCAATACTATTTTTTACAAATTTTTCTTTCCTCGAAAATGAATAGAATTTTTACGCTGCCAAAGTCTGAACCAATGAAAACGGTTCAGAACGATTTTACCCCTCAAAAATAAGCAAAATAAGGGGCAAAGTAAAGCACTGCTGAGTCTGATTTTAAAACTATTATCAATAACGATTCAATACTATTTTTTACAAATTTTTCTTTCCTCGAAACTGAATAGTATTTTTACGCTGCCAAAGTCTGAACCAATGAAAACGGTTCAGAACGATTTTACCCCTCAAAAATAAGCAAAATAAGGGGCAAAGTAAAGCACTGCTGAGTCTGATTTTAAAGCTATTATCAATAACGATTCAATACTATTTTTTACAAATTTTTCTTTCCTCGAAACTGAATTGTATTTTTACGCTGCCAAAGTCTGAACCAATGAAAACGGTTCAGAACGATTTTACCCCTCAAAAATAAGCAAAATAAGGGGCAAAGTAAAGCACTGCTGAGTCTGATTTCAATACTATTATCAATAACGATTCAATACTATTTTTTTCAAAATTTTCTTTCCTCGAAACTGAATAGTATTTTTACGCTGCCAAAGTCTGAACCAATGAAAACGGTTCAGAACGATTCCACACCTCAAAAATAAGCAAAATAAGGGGCAAAGTAGTTTCTTTCCTCGAAACTGAATAGTATTTTTACGCTGCCAAAGTCTGAACCAATGAAAACGGTTCAGAACGATTTTACCCCTCAAAAATAAGCAAAATAAGGGGCAAAGTAAAGCATTGCTGAGTCTGATTTCAATACTATTATCAATAACGATTCAATACTATTATTTACAATTTTTTCTTTCCTCGAAACTGAATAGTATTTTTACGCTGCCAAAGTCTGAACCAATGAAAACGGTTCAGAACGATTTTACCCCTCAAAAATAAGCAAAATAAGGGACAAAGTAGAGCACTGCTGAGTCTGATTTTAATATTATTATCAATAACGATTCAATACTATTTTTTACAAATTTTTCTTTCCTCGAAACTGAATAGTATTTTTACGCTGCCAAAGTCTGAACCAATGAAAACGGTTCAGAACGATTTTACCCCTCAAAAATAAGCAAAATAAGGGACAAAGTAGAGCACTGCTGAGTCTGATTTTAATATTATTATCAATAACGATTCAATACTATTTTTTACAAATTTTTCTTTCCTCGAAACTGAATAGTATTTTTACGCTGCCAAAGTCTGAACCAATGAAAACGGTTCAGAACGATTTTAACCCTCAAAAATAAGCAAAATAAGGGGCAAAGTAAAGCACTGCTGAGTCTGATTTTAATACTATTATCAATAACGATTCAATACTATTTTTTACAAATTTTTCTTTCCTCGAAAATGAATAGTATTTTTACGCTGCCAAAGTCTGAACCAATGAAAACGGTTCAGAACGATTTTAACCCTCAAAAATAAGCAAAATAAGGGGCAAAGTAAAGCACTGCTGAGTCTGATTTTAATACTATTATCAATAACGATTCAATACTATTTTTTACAAATTTTTCTTTCCTCGAAAATGAATAGTATTTTTACGCTGCCAAAGTCTGAACCAATGAAAACGGTTCAGAACGATTTTACCCCTCAAAAATAAGAAAAATAAGGGGCAAAGTAAAGCACTGCTGAGTCTGATTTCAATACTATTATCAATAACGATTCAATACTATTTTTTACAAATTTTTCTTTCCTCGAAACTGAATAGTATTTTTACGCTGCCAAAGTCTGAACCAATGAAAACGGTTCAGAACGATTTTACCCCTCAAAAATAAGCGAAATAAGGGGCAAAGTAAAGCACTGCTGAGTCTGATTTTAATACTATTATCAATAACGATTCAATACTATTTTTTACAAATTGCTCTTTCCTAGAAACTGAATAGTATTTTTACGCTGCCAAAGTCTGAACCAATGAAAACGGTTCAGAACGATGTTACCCCTCAAAAATAAGCAAAATAAGGGGCAAAGTAAAGCACTGTTCAGTCTGATTTTAATACTATAATCAATAACGATTCAATACTATTTTTTACAAATTTTTCTTTCCTCGAAACTGAATAGTATTTTTACGCTGCCAAAGTCTGAACCAATGAAAACGGTTCAGAACGATTTTACCCCTAAAAAAAAAGCGAAATAAGGGGCAAAGTAAAGCACTGCTAAGTCTGATTTTAAAACTATTATCAATAACGATTCAATACTATTTTTTACAATTTTTTTTTTCCTCGAAACTGAATAGTATTTTTACGCTGCCAAAGTCTGAACCAATGAAACGGTTCAGAACGATTTTACCCCTCAAAAATAAGAAAAATAAGGGGCAAAGTAAAGCACTGCTGAGTCTGATTTCAATACTATTATCAATAACGATTCAATACTATTTTTTACAAATTTTTCTTTCCTCGAAACTGAATAGCGTTTTTACGCTGCCAAAGTCTGAACCAATGAAAACGGTTCAGAACGATTTTACCCCTCAAAAATAAGCAAAATAAGGGGCAAAGTAAAGCACTGCTGAGTCTGATTTCAATACTATTATCAATAACGATTCAATACTATTTTTTACAAATTTTTCTTTCCTCGAAACTGAATAGTGTTTTTACGCTGCCAAATTCTGAACCAATGAAAACGGTTCAGAACGATTTTACCCCTCAAAAATAAGCAAAATAAGGGGCAAAGTAAAGCACTGCTGAGTCTGATTTTAATACTATTATCAATAACGATTCAATACTATTTTTTACAAATTTTTCTTTCCTCGAAACTGAATAGCATTTTTACATTGCCAAAGTCTGAACCAATGAAAACGGTTCAGAACGATTTTACCCCTCAAAAAAAAGCGAAATAAGGGGCAAAGTAAAGCACTGCTAAGTCTGATTTTAAAACTATTATCAATAACGATTCAATACTATTTTTTACAAATTTTTCTTTCCTCGAAACTTAAAAAGTATTTTTACGCTGCCAAAGTCTGAACCAATGAAAACGGTTCAGAACGATTTTACCCCTCAAAAAAAAGCGAAATAAGGGGCAAAGTAAAGCACTGCTGAGTCTGATTTTAAAACTATTATCAATAACGATTCAATACTATTTTTTACAAATTTTTCTTTCCTCGAAACTGAATAGTATTTTTACGCTGCCAGAGTCTGAACCAATGAAACGGTTCAGAACGATTTTACCCCTCAAAAATAAGAAAAATAAGGGGCAAAGTAAAGCACTGCTGAGTCTGATTTCAATACTATTATCAATAACGATTCAATACTATTTTTTACAAATTTTTCTTTCCTCGAAACTTAAAAAGTATTTTTACGCTGCCAAAGTATGAACCAATGAAAACGGTTCAGAACGATTTTACCCCTCAAAAATAAGCAAAATAAGGGGCAAAGTAAAACACTGCTGAGTCTGATTTTAATACTATTATCAATAACGATTCAATACTATTTTTTACGAATTTTTCTTTCCTCGAAACTGAATAGTATTTTTACGCTGCCAAAGTCTGAACCAATGAAAATGGTTCAGAACGATTTTACCCCTCAAAAATAAGCAAAATAAGGGGCAAAGTAAAGCACTGCTGAGTCCGATTTTAATACTATTATCAATAACGATTCAATACTATTTTTTAAAAATTTCTCTTTCCTCGAAACTGAATAGCATTTTTACGCTGCCAAAGTATGAACCAATGAAAACGATTCAGAACGATTTTACCCCTCAAAAATAAGCGAAATAAGGGGCAAAGTAAAGCACTGCTGAGTCTCATTTTAATACTATTATCAATAACGATTCAATACTATTTTTTACAAATTTTTCTTTCCTCGAAACTGAATAGTATTTTACGCTGCCAAAGTTTGAACCAATGAAAACGGTTCAGAACGATTTTACCCCTCAAAAATAAGCAAAATAAGGGGCAAAGTAAAGCACTGCTGAGTCTCATTTTAATACTATTATCAATAACGATTCAATACTATTTTTTAAAAATTTCTCTTTCCTCGAAACTGAATAGCATTTTTACGCTGCCAAAGTATGAACCAATGAAAACGATTCAGAACGATTTTACCCCTCAAAAATAAGCGAAATAAGGGGCAAAGTAAAGCACTGCTGAGTCTGATTTTAATACTATTATCAATAACGATTCAATACTATTTTTTACAAATTTTTCTTTCCTCGAAACAGAATAGTATTTTTACGCTGCCAAAGTCTGAACCAATGAAAACGGTTCAGAACGATTTCATCCCTCAAAAATAAGCAAAATAAGGGGCAAAGTAAAGCACTGCTGAGTCTGATTTCAATACTATTATCAATAACGATTCAATACTATTTTTTACAAATTTTTCTTTCCTCGAAACTGAATAGTATTTTTACGCTGCCAAAGTCTGAACCAATGAAAACGGTTCAGAACGATTTTACCCCTCAAAAATAAGCAAAATAAGGGGCAAAGTAAAGCACTGCTGAGTCTGATTTCAATACTATTATCAAAACGATTCTACTATTTTTTACAAATTTTTCTTTCCTCGAAACTGAATAGTATTTTTACGCTGCCAAAGTCTGAACCAATGAAAACGGTTCAGAACGATTTTACCCCTCAAAAATAAGCAAAATAAGGGGCAAAGTAAAGCACTGCTGAGTCTGATTTCAATACTATTATCAAAACGATTCTACTATTTTTTACAAATTTTTCTTTCCTCGAAACTGAATAGCATTTTTACGCTGCCAAAGTCTGAACCAATGAAAACGGTTCAGAACGATTTCACCCCTCAAAAATAAGCAAAATAAGGGGCAAAGTAAAGCACTGCTGAGTCTGATTTCAATACTATTATCAAAACGATTCTACTATTTTTTACAAATTTTTCTTTCCTCGAAACTGAATAGTATTTTTACGCTGCCAAAGTCTGAACCAATGAAAACGGTTCAGAACGATTTCACCCCTCAAAAATAAGCAAAATAAGGGGCAAAGTAAAGCACTGCTGAGTCTGATTTCAATACTATTATCAAAACGATTCTACTATTTTTTACAAATTTTTCTTTCCTCGAAACTGAATAGTATTTTTACGCTGCCAAAGTCTGAACCAATGAAAACGGTTCAGAACGATTTCACCCCTCAAAAATAAGCAAAATAAGAGGCAAAGTAAAGCACTGCTGAGTCTGATTTTGAAACTATTATCAATAATGATTCAATACTATTTTTTCAAATTTTTCTTTCCTCAAAACTGAATAGCATTTTTACATTGCCAAAGTCTGAACCATTTTGACACATTTTTATTTCCGGTTCTACGTATGATCTGATCTTTCTATATTGATATTCTGGAATTACGCATTACTACTATTCAGGTTCCTAATAATTTCTGTTAAGTAATCATTTCAGTCTAGTAATAACCAGTTAATATAGTCATGTAAATTTACTGTTTCATAAGTACATCAAAAAGCCCCAATAGCTCACTAGGAAACAATAGAATCGTATTGATTTACCCCTTTACCAAAGCACTCTGGATTCTATGCTGCATAAGATTATGGTACAATTTCACCTCCTCTTATCGACTGAAAAACATAACAGTTCAGACTTAGACCCTCCACTAGAGTAAGAAACTGTACTCAAAAGAAAGTTTGGACTGAAGATGTCGGTATCCAGCCTGCCAAGCTATAAAATAAGAAGTGGTTTAGATTTAGGAGGATTTTAATCGTCGTTTTGCAGATGTTCTATTTCGCATCCTTAAATAGTAAAGTCAAGTATCCTCCTAAGCCGGATTTCACCTCTTCAAGATATGTTTCTAAATTTACTGCTCTACCGTCACGACAGCCGAGCCCTAATTGATATCGCATCTTTGGAGTTAGATTTTTCCCTATTATTCTCTGGCAACCTCAATTCAATCGAAATAGCGTTTCCTGAAATCTTAATGACCCATTTGTAAGCGTTAAATCATGCCCGTAATTTCACCACTGTAACTCCGTCAGGCATTGAAGCCCAAATTTGTTTACTAAAGAGTGAAAGAGAACCTATATATGATGGTCTGCAGCCTAAACACTGAAACTTGAGCAACTTATCCAGCTCTCAAATTAACTTGACACCTGGCAGTTCTATTCCAAACTTTTATCGCCTAACACTATGTAATCCGATGCCGAATCACAAAGGCCCAAAATCGCGTGATTTTTATCGTCCAATCACAGTTTTCTCAGTAATAGATAAACTGTATGAAAGGATCCTTTACCATGAAATTAGTTCAAATTGAGATCACAGTAACAACGTCTTCGGTTTTCGAGAATGTGTTGGTGTCAAAAATACACCCTCAGCCTTCTTTAGCTATCCATAATGGCCACAAATAATAAAAGAATGTATCAGTACATTTTTGGTGATAACATTGCTGAGGCTTTCGAATTTGTCCTGTATTCTCAGGTCATTTTATCTTTTTTAAGAAGTGAAGTGAACTCTTTTATTTGTGCATACTTATGGCATTGGTACCAGGCTGCAACAATGACCATAAGATCCGGAAGTTACATCAGTAGCTCTATTCCTGTTTGTCGTTGCGCAAAACAGGATCGGTTGAGAATCCTACAATTTAAAGCAACGTCATTCAGGATGCCACACGCCATACCTCCCCTTTTATTATGGAGCTTTACATAGGCTTAATACATCTTTCCTACACCGATAACATTCACTTCATGTCTAACGTGCATTTGTCGTTAAAATTAGCTGTGGATATTGTCTGCGCTAGATTAAATGAAAATAGACCCTCAGTCGTCCCATTGAAAACGAAATTTTGGTTTTTGGGTCCAAACAGCCTGCTAATCTTGTTATTCAGGTCGTTACCACCTGCAAACAATGCAGCGTCATTACCGCTAGTGCATTCTTTTCACTAAAATATCTTGGTCTCCCATTTGGTGTTTCTAATAAAATAATGGACCACTCATTATTCTCTGAAAGACATACTAAGACATTTTATGGATCACTTACTAAGGTTCAAGGGTATTTGACAAAAGTACCTTGGGTCGGGAATACCATTCGTTCTCTGTGTGTTTTTTCTCTGATGTACTCCTCTTGTGTGCATTTTTTTATTATATGAACAGAGGGAACAAACAAATTGTTATTATTATGCTGATATTGAGGAGGCTTAAGTTTGTGACGAGGGCACGACTTCACTTTGCGCAGTAAAGGACCTAGTCATACCCTTGTCTGCAAAATGCAGCTCTGAAACTTTTATCCCCACACTTTGAGAGGGATATGCTCCCTCATCCCAAAATAGACTCGAAAATTTCGCTTCTCAATATATCTCGTCTGGTCAATTTCGTCGACTTATGCAGGCATATGTTGACATGAGACCCAGTGTTGTCAGTTACTTGGTCAAAAGTTGCGCCACATGAAAATGCGCCGAAAGCTCTATTTTTCTAGTGACAATGCACCAAATGAACGATTTTCCCCCTCAAAAATAAGCCGATTCAAAAAATTCAATGTGTAACCACCTCAAAAAGCGCAAAAATGACACAAATGCCCCCCGTCTGGCCACTAAAGTGTCGTCATAAATAAGGATAAATGAATCGTCAACCAAAATTGCCTAAAGTGTGCTTAAGATAATGTTTGCTGAGTTATTTAAAATTCCTCAAAGACAATCTGGCCACTTTGATAATATCTGATTATATTAATGTTCTCCTGTTTATGGAACACGCTGCAGCCCCCTTTCTTCCTTTAGTTTTGAACGTGGTTTAGATATTATAGATGGCATTCATGTGAGCTTCAATCTATAAATAAGGATAAATGAATCGTCAACCAAAATTGCCTAAAGCGTGCTTAAGATATTTATTACTGAGTTATTTAAAATTCCTCAAAGGCAGCCTACTCTTAGTAAACTGAATTATTGAATGTAATCCCTTTTATTGAAGACCTGCTTTCTCATAATTTTTAAAGTAGCTCATCGGTCTTAACTTTAAATAGAACCTATGTCCGTTTAAATATATATTTCAGTAGAATTAAATTTTCCAAGCAAGAGCTTGACGAGTTCTACTGATTTTTTTTTTATTGTATCATTGTATATTATGTTTTTATACCTTACCCTCAACAATGATAAGCCCTGTTGCACTTGCTAGCCAAACAACAGCAAACATGTTGGCAAAAATTAACAAACATCAATAAGCGCAAATACCTGAGTATAAAAAGAAATAATGCCCAAGAAAAGAATGGGCAACGGCAGGGGGGGGGGATGTAAATTTGGGAATATAAGGTAATTATAAGGAAACCAAAGGAAAGAGAGCAGAATAGGAAAAAATGTGTGTTGCATTATTGTTGGCTGTCTGCTAATAGATTTTGACCCTAAATAAGGAAAATATAAGTTCCTAATGTGTGACTGAGTGACCCCTTCCCGGCTCTCCAAAGACATAGTTATTTGACCTTTTAACTATGCTGAATAAAATAGCTATCTCAAAATTTTGATGGGATGATTTGGGAAAAAGTCACTTGCGAGGGGGCTTAGTTGCCCTCCAATTGTTATGATCACTTAGGAAGGGAACTATAACTTTTCATACCCGTTAGAACAAGCCCACTCCCAACTTTATAGGCTCACTAGGCCGATACGATCACCTCTGGGAAAAAAATTAGGTAAACACGCATTTGTAATCTTTCTTCTGGCAAAAATAACAAAATTCCACATTTTTGCAGATATGAGCTTGAAACTACTACAGTAAGGGTTTGTGATACGCTGAGTCTGATGGTGTGATTTTTCATGAAAATTCTTTGACTTCTAGAGAGTCTTTCTCCTTTTTTCGAAAATCAGGCAAATTTTCTCAGCCTCGTAGCTTCTGATGGGTAAGACTAAACTCGATGAAACTTATATATTTGGAAATCAGCATAATAAGCCAATTCTTTTGATAGTATGGTTACTATTAAGTCGGTTCACTCCTTACTTACACTTCGTTACCACACACTGCTTAATTAGCCATCAAAATCTAAAGAGAGATCTTCGAAATATTGATCTTTTTTCTGCGTTACCAAAAGTATTGTATTCATAGAAGATAGTTTGAGATACCGATCCTTTAAAGCCCTGGTTAATTGCTTTTAAAATGTGTAAATTAATAATTGTAAGTTGATTAGTATTGTCCTACGTTTAAATTTCCATTTCAATTTTAGATAAAATATAGATACACTTAAAAAATTGGCGATGAATAGCAATTTTGGTGTAAATTCTTTGTCATTACCACTACTAGACAATTTCGGCTGGATGAAAAGGAGTATTATTGTTCGCTTGGGCGGAAATTCTATGAGACTTTTGATCTTCTACATAACTGAAACCATCAGAACCTCTACAATAGTATTTCCTCATTGATAATTGCATAACATACATTTGTTTAAATACACTGAAGTGCTTCATATAAGTAGAAAAAGAAAAATATTATCATTCGGTATTTGCCACCCCAAAGAAATTTCCTGGCGGGTTTTATGGTGGTCTTGCCTTTTTCACCTCTGTGCTGGTAAATATGGGAATGTAAAATTTTAGCTGTTTAGAGAAACATTTTTCATGAATTCCTTCTCCCTCCTACCTCTCTCAACATTTATCTGAAACCTTATGAAGAGTAACCAGGTCCATTAAAATATAATTTCTTAGGAATATACCTTACCCCCAGGTAAACAATGACTCGACCCCCTTCCTCATTACAGCTGATACTGAATTACAGATCACCAAACGTAGCCTAATTTCATTACAAATAAAGCGAATCAACTTGGTTTAATCTAGTTTTGCCACAGTGTGGCATTGCTTCGTTCGCAACTGGGAAGCCTGAAATATAGTTATTGATACTTTTAAATCAATTAGCTTCTCAAAATTTTGAATTGATTGCAAATTCGTCCTCTTGGAAGTAAAGTTGTAATTTGGTGTCCTAAAATGCCAGGAAACAAGACTTTCCCCTGGCACAATCTGTATGGTCACTTAAAAAAGAACTTTCTATTTACGTTTGAAAGAGCAGATTGCTTGCTTTTTTGGTGGTGTTTCCCCAATTTTTCAAAAATCAGGCAAATTTTCTCAGATTTTTGGTTTTGGGTGGGTAACAATAAACTGGAAGAATAATATATATTCAGAATAAGCATATAAAAACCAATATTGCCGGTGTAGCAATTACCATGAGAATTTCATTTTCAGTTTTGGTGAATATTGGCCCAAGTCACTTTTTATTTCCAGTTTTTTATCACAAGCTATATGATAAGACTCTTTTGTGACAATTTTTTTTTGGACCTGTTCATTTTAATTAGTTGAATAGGACAATAAAAAGAAAGAGTGTCAATTTGATAGCTGGATAGTTAAGTTTAAATTTTGTTTTCCTGTCACTATTCTATTTTTCTAAATGTCTGAATATATAAGGGATTTAAGTTTGAGAGGGAGAATTGTCCTGTTTTGAAAGAGGTACATTTTTCTGGCCGTTATAGAATCAAAACGTTGTATCTATGCAGGCAAGACAATTTTTGAGTATCTCTACTCCTTTGTAAATTATTCTAAGGCGTCGGAAATTACATAAAGACAAGTTATAATCTATTAAAGCAATAAATCTTTCTGTAATTTTGGTTTGAGCCTGATTTCCTTTTAGGATTAAATGCATAATAATTAAATATATTATTTATTAAATAAATTGATCACTTTGCCAAGAATCCTTGTCGTTTAAAATTTACTGTATTTTGTTCCATTTTACATGCAACTTAATTGCTCTTTTTATTTGAAAAGTTTTTTCCTAGAAGTATTTAAAAATAAAGTTATTCCTACGAAAAAGATATTTTGGAATATATTTCCTGTCACCCAACCACCACTGCTATTTTGGCGTCTGGTCCCCCTGGAAATTATTCTGCCGGCGCCCTTGAAAATGAACAGTATAAAAATAATCTATAAGCACGAAAAATACGAATAAAGTAAAACGAACAGAAGAACAGCTTCAAACGAAAATCAAAAGCTATTTTTTTTTTCTTTGAACCGTTTTATTTTTTATCACCAATGCAGAAGAATAATAAAATGCTGCTATATTTTGTTAACTTACCGCACAAATTGTAAGGTTTCTTACCAGCACTTACCAATGAACTTACCAGCTTCAACAATTTTATCATTAAAGTATTCCCAGGGATAAAACCTTAAGTGCATTCAGTCAAATCTTCACCGGCAAGGAATAAAAAAAAGCGGTTTTCGAAAAAATATCAAGAGAGGCTTATCCCGCGTTTGCAGTTGGGAATGTAACCCCTATTTGACCGAAAAGTCTATTGTGCTAAAAGTTGAGGCTGAGTTGAGCACGGTTGTTTGTAGTTTGTCTTGATTGAACGAAGTATTTATTTTATTTAGCTGTAATACAATATATCAAGAAATCTACGTTTATTATTATTACTTTTTTTGTAATTTTCTCCATAATCAGTAAGATCATCAGAAGGACCTATGATGAAGCTCTTGGAATTCTCGATAGTTTTCTTCTTTTTTTGGGGGGAGGGACTGGGTTAGGGCCTGGTTAATTCAATCCTTGTGCCTGAATATAGCATGCCAAAGAGTGAACATAGAAACAAAAAAATGCCATAAAAAAGTGCCATAAAAAAAAATAAATAAAAAAGTGCCATAAAAAATGCCATAGAAAGTAACCAACTTCGAAAATCTGCCAATGGGAAACTTCAATCAAGGATTTACATGATTATTGTAAAATCCAATTCACCCTCACAAGATCAACCAAAGCAAATTCAAGTAAAAATGAAGTCAAAATCAAAAGTGAACCGAGCCAAAGTTTCATTCAAGGGTAATCAAATCCTCTGAGAGCTCAAGCACACTTGATTCAACTAATCAGAAAAAAGAACTTTCTATAACTCCAAGGTAAAAGGCTTGAATTTCGTTGCTATACACCTGTGATGTATTTTGCAGGCCAATCACATCGTTCCTTGAGTGCATGTCAGAAAAAGGAAGCCAAATAACTCCACCTTTTGAAAAACTGGTTAGTTCTCCTGTGTGAAATTTATAACCAATGAAATGTCATATTTAACAAACATGTTTCTTCTTTGTGATATAAGTACAACATTTCAAAATAGAGATGAAACATTTTAATCGACAGTGAACAGATGCAAAAATTTTTAACTGGATATTTCGAACACATATACAGTGTACGGTGCATATGAACACTGTTTATGTGTTCGAAAGAGTCAGTTAAAAAATTTTATATCTATTTACTGTTGATTAAAAGGTTTCATCCCTATTTTGAACTGTTATACTTTCGTCATGGAGAGGCAGTGTGGTCTTCGAAGTTATCTGTGTGATATGTTAAGCAAGTAGATAGTAAGAACAGTTTTTGAGCTATTAACTGTTACAAGAAGTCTATCTGTGTCTCTGTGTTTCAACCCTGCTAAGTTATCATCCTTGTATAACCTGATGTTGAACCGAAGTTACAAGATCATATACTAAATATTCTATAAACTTCAAATGCACCGTTGCGTCATTGTCAGCTCAAATAGTGTCATCGTCTCCTAAATGACATCCATGACCAATTAGAGGTATTTTATTAGGCTAAAGTTAATTTTTTGCTTTGCCTAAATTTCTTATAAATTGACTTTTCTTTGGGTATATTTTGTCAAATCTGTCTTTTGATTGAATTCAGTTGGGTTGTGTGTCTCTAGGTTGATTTAGAGTGAGTTATATGAATGGTAAACTAATTGTAACAAATTAAAGTAAAATAAAAAAGATTAATAAAAAAGATCTCCAGATAGTTACGCAGTTGTCGGTAGTTGGGGGTGTAAAATATATAAAAAAGAATGGATTAAAAATCAGCAAAATATAAGCTTAAAACTTATGACAAAAAGCAGCTTAAGAAGATGCCGCCTTCGTTTGAAGGTGTTTTTGTCTTTTGGTATTCCAATGGTAATTAATATTCGAGTTTTTTTTGGATTAAAAGCGTTTTAAATTTAATTACCAAAATTCAATTCAATTTCAATTTAAGTAATGGTATTTAACCGTTTAAACCTGTTTTGGATCTTCAATTTCATGGTTCATAATGATAACAAATCATAACAATGATTTGTTGTCATTGAAGAAAATGTGGTAAAACGCTAGAGTCTTTATAATTTTGAAAAAATCAAAAAAAAAGTAAATCAGAAAGCCTTTACATATAGTCTAGAGTTATATATAGGCAGTTGGGAAGGCTGAGACATAAATGTGACTGCATTGATTGTCGTTTTTGAAAAGAACGTTGAGTGGCAAATCTAGTGGTATGTTCTTGGGCTTGTGAATTAGTCAAACATTCGGTAAATTTACGACTCTGGTCTGGATTTGTTTTTCCTGTTTGAATTTTTCACAAGACAAACTTTACATATGTTGTATTTTGCTGAATTGAATTTTTTTCAGTAAAGGTTTTTCGTAAATCCAGTTTATTTGAGAAGTTTAATTGACGTGTAAAAAATTCGGTGAAAGTAATATTGCGTTTGTTTGTATAGTTTTTCTTTAAAAAATAAATTTTTTAACATAATAAAGTAAAGTTGTGCTGTATTTTAGAAGTAATGCTTATTTTAAAGGAGTCTTTATAATTTTGAAAAAATCAAAAAAAAAAGTAAATCAGAAAGCCTTTACATATAGTCTAGAGTTATATCTAGGCAGTTGGGAGGGCTGAGACATAAATGTGACTGCATTGATTGTCGTTTTTGAAAAGAACGTTGAGTGGCAAATCTAGTGGTATGTTCTTGGGCTTGTGAATTAGTCAAACATTCGGTAAATTTACGACTCTGGTCTGGATTTGTTTTTCCTGTTTGAATTTTTCACAAGACAAACTTTACATATGTTGTATTTTGCTGAATTGAATTTTTTTCAGTAAAGGTTTTTCGTAAATCCAGTTTATTTGAGAAGTTTAATTGACGTTTAAAAAATTCGGTGAAAATAATATTGCGTTTGTTTGTATAGTTTTTCTTTAAAAAATAAATTTTTTAACATAATAAAGTAAAGTTGTGCTGTATTTTAGAAGTAATGCTTATTTTAAAGGAGTCTTACATTTATTTGACCATCCATTGAAAAAAAAAATACTTCTTAATATCATGCTGAAGTCAGTCTCTAATTAATCCCCAAAGAATTCGAGCGAATCAGTCCCCAAATACTTATTAATTAACTTTGAGGTCAAAATTAATTATCCTGGATCGAGTCGCCTGGAAACTCAATTCAAAAAGACAAATTCAGGATCCCCAAGGAACGGGATTAAGTGATTCTCAATGTCTATTGGATTAATTACTATCCAGCTATTTGGGACACACATGGAGGAAACTTAAATGTATTGTGAATGAATGACTGCTGTTGTTGCATATACACCTCCCAAAACAAAAATAATAAAATTTGAGTTAAATAAAAGAATAAAAACTAAGAGAAAAAAAATAACAAAACGAAAAGTTAGCATCTAAGAAACAAATATACCTCATGGACATGAATATCATATACTTAAAAAGACAAATTAGCATTTTCAGAATAAATAAACCTAATCACCAACGTAATCCTTGAAATGGTTTATAATGGAAACATTTTCAGAATAATGTAACCCTCAAGTGGACTTGGGAAAACTGACCCCCAGAAAAGAGTTCAAAATAAATGTTTCTGTAACAGTTAGTTAAACTAATTTGAGACACAAAATGGATTTTTTCTTGGAGTATTGAACTAAATTCTTATGTGCTAAGTGGGAAATTTACCAGTTGTAAACAATTGAACGAATGGACTTTTTCTTAAAAATCAATTAAAGTCCTTTCGAAGAACTTTAAAAAGTTACATAGACAAGATTTCCAAAACAATTCGAAAATTTAAGTATTTTTTTGAGTTAATGAGTTTTCCAAAATCCTTCATTAAATGAACAATCCGAGAATACGAAAGGAGCTTTTTTCATGTTTTAGCCAAAGTTTATATTCTGATGTCCAAATTATATCTCATCTCATGTTCGACCATCTTAATAACCATCTAAATTCTAATTTGATTTTAATCCCACTTTTCCTCCTGATGCCATAATTATTTTTCGCCAAAAAATTTCGCAAGAAGAAAATTTGCTGTTAGCTGCAACCACAAAAAAATTCAAGTAACTATAAGTCTTTGCCAAAGTTAAATCTATAATGTTTATAAGCATTTTCAAAAAGAGCTATGAAATATTAGTTTAAAAATCTTGCGAAAAATTTCGGCAAAAATAATACTTTTGACACAATGGTACTGAGACCTAATTATAACCCTGCTAATGTGTTTCCAGTAGTACAGTTATCTACAAAAGCATTCAAACCAGGAAGGTGATTAGGGTAAGAGGACAATAAGGCCTGAATCCTCCCTAAAATCCTTGATTTTCCAAAATTCTTGGGCACTTCTTACTCAAATTGACAATTTTTCATTCCCTCTTCCCCCTCCCCAGAAATATTCTCGCGTAGATTTTTGATTCAAAGACTTAAAGATCTTTGATATCTATTGAAAAGAAATTCTCATGTCTCTTATCTTAGTTTTGTTACTGGGCCGTCTACTCATTTTGTTTCCTAGAACCAAGTCTATTTCAAAGAGAAAATTTTATCTCGATTTCAGAAATCCCATAAGCCTCTTAAGCTTCTTTCCATTTACTGATGGATAAGATCCAAATCGAATTAAATTGAGTCCTTTAGTCTTGTAGAAATTTTCTTCTGAAAATTTTTACCAAAAAAAGAATATGAGAATTAGACTTGGAATGTAGGAAAGAAGAGGAAATTTATGTTAGAAATTTTTTGATTATATAATAACAGAGCAATTTATTTAATGCAATAGGTCATTTATATTGTTGTAAAAGTATACTATCAAGCACAGAGAGATATTTACCATAAAAATTGTGCTCTACATGTTATATTACAGCACAAAAAGGGGAATCGTGCAGCGATTTGTGCAGTATGGTGTTCACAAGCCTTTCTTCACTCTCTACACAATCCCTCCCCTCATGGTATTATTACTGCTCCAAAAAGTATCATAATGATACTAATAGTTGATGTAGAAATGTACTGCTTATAAGGACCAGGGTCTTTCCCCCTCCCCCAACTGTACAAGATACAGCCTGCAACCTCTTGAATATATAACTGTTGGTACTTGTATACGTCTGATCAAGATAGGAAGGAAATAGCCTGTAAGTTGGAATAAGCGACTATAAACGAAAACTTAGCTTCCGATTTACTGAAAGCTAAATAGAATGCTTAAAATCAAAAGTTTTGAGTTAATTTTCCTTTATAATGCCTGTGTAAAGTTCTTCATCTAAATAAAACCTGTTTCTCTGACTAATAATAATAAAATATCAAAATATAATGAAAACATAATACTTTAAAACAAATTTGGGCTAGTTGTTTGTACATTAGGGGGATGGGGGTAAAGTATAGCGGGTCTGTATGCAAAATGT
Organism: Artemia franciscana; assembly: GCF_032884065.1. NCBI lineage: Eukaryota > Metazoa > Arthropoda > Branchiopoda > Anostraca > Artemiidae > Artemia > Artemia franciscana. The sequence continues at coordinate 4,269,031 of NC_088873.1, forward strand.
GTTAGGTACAATTTTTTTTGGAATAGAATGATGCCAAAAAAGGTGTTATCAACTCCTATAGTACATTGGAAAATGGACTGCCATAATATCTGTGCGTCAAAGGACCAGATATGAGGGCTATCACATGATGTATTGTATTATTTCTCTGACAACATGAATAATTGCGCAATATAAGATAACTCATCATTCTTGAAATTCTCGGAAACATAATAAGAAATTCTAAGCGTCCCAATATAACTTAAGTCCCCAAAATTCAAAGTCCACAAAAAACAAAACTCTAATTCCCGAAATTCTAAAATCCCCGTTCTTAGACCTGACCTGATGGCTTTAGACCTAACTTCAGATTCTATGGTTCTTTAATATGTATCAAAACTGCGAGTATTATTAGTTAAATACCAATCAATGAAAGATATTTTTTTCAGACCTGTGATTGGCTAATAGACCAGAAGTTTAATTGCGGTATGCAACGGTCAAACTATGCTAACTGGTCAGTATTCGTGGATATTTTAAGAAAAAGAAAAAGTTGTGGACTCGAAATAGACGGCCATGATGGTAAGTAGCACCTTGTTCCTTGTGCTACAAACTTTAGAAATATACTTTGTTCAAGAAAATTAACTAAATTCAAGTCTAAATTACCACTTATTTTAGAATGTAAAGAGACAACAAGTTTTAATTATTCACATATAGCTTACATTTTTGTGAAATGGAAGAAACTTTAATCAATCAATCAATCAATCAATTTATTAATACTAAAGAAAACTATTACAAAAGTAAATCAATTAATAGGCCCAAGAAGCTATGCTTGTAATGGGCCACAGAGAACAAAAATAAAACACTTATAAAATATATACAAAAAAAAAAAAAAAAACAAAAAAAAAAAAAAAAAACACTGGAACAAGACAAGATTTAAAAGGAGAGAAGTGACATACAAATTGGGATAGAATTAAAAGAGAGAGAAAAATTATTTAACTGGAAAGACCCGACGAAATAATGCCTTTGCAGAAAGAAAAAGAGGGACATCCAAAGGGATGGAGTTCCATAATAGAATTGACTGATATACAGGAGACCTCTGAGCTGCTGTAGAGGATCGTTTTGGTAAAATAAATCGTCGAGAAGAATTACGCAAAGAAGAAAAGTACCCACCTGAGCCTGTCCTTGAGAAAAACTGCTGCAGGGTCGGTGGAAGAGTACCTAGAAAAGCAGAATGCGCAAGATAAAGAGTACTTTTACCTATAATATGATTCAGCGGAGCTATTCCAGTATCATTATAAAGATCAGAGGAAGGGTAAAGCCGAGGGAGAAGAAAAGTAGCCTTCACTGCCCTATTTTGGGCTCTTTGAAGTGAGCAGAGAAGAGATTTATTAGTATTGCCCCAGACAGAGCAGCAATAAGAAAGGTAAGGATGAATAAAAGCATGATAAAGAGAAACCTTAATATCAGGAGGAAGAAATGAATTAATCCGGTGCAACATTGAAGACTGGCGGAGGACTAAGGAACGGGTGTGAGTTATATGCGGTTTAAAAGAAAGAAAACAGTCAAGATACACACCAAGAAGTTTCACCATAGTAGCTTGTGGTATAATATCATTCCCAAAAGTCAGGGTGATTGGCTCCCGTACGTCTCTCATGCGGTAAGGGGTCCTAAAGTTGACAATGGCACTCTTTCGACTGTTAAGAGCCATACCATTTGACCAGCACCAATCCTTTACTTGATCAAGAAGACCTTGAACTATAGAAGTGGCAGATGGCAGGTCCACCGCAGCAATGAAAAAATTACTGTCATCAGCAAAAAGAACAGGGTGAACATGGGGATGAAGACCTTCAACAAGATCATTAATGTAGATTAGAAACAAAAGTGGTCCAAGCACAGAGCCTTGTGGGACACCTTTCAATACAGGCAAAGTAGTGGAAGAAGTACGGTTAATTCATTTGTTATTGAAGTTCAGCTGGCTAGCCCTTCTGCTTGTTTTCTTCAACTTTAGCGCCTCCTTTGCCTAACGAAGTGCTGATGGCAAGAAGAGCCGCCAGTGTGACACCTGGTGTGCCCCTGCCCAGATGTCTTCCAACTAGACATAGCTTAGATACCAATATACAGTTATGAAAACTCAATTTATTTTAGGGACACAGTACGCGGTAGCGATGCTAGCGGCTGGAGACAGGAAACTGGTATTGGTATCTAATTGGTAACAGGAAACTGGTATTTGTATCCAAGCTGTATATGCAACAAAACAAAATTGCGTTCCATCCCATGGTGTGTACGATCTACGCGTCGGAGCGCGGGCTTGGAGGAGGCGCCAAGTTCAGAGCTCTGTGCCAAAAGCTTCTCATTTGCAAGATAAGAGTTTTCATAACTGTAATTGGTATCTAAGCTGTGCAACTCTTGTAAAGATGCCTGGAGATTTCAGAGGTCGGTGATGCAGCTACCTCTTAGGGTTTTTTCGATCTGCCTCTTCGCATGAATTTAACTGGTCACCACTGATGGAGACGATGAATGAATACGATCTTGGTGTGCCAATCTTGAGTAGAAAAAAGGAGCTGCGTTGGAATGATGACAGACCACTTCCCAGTAAACATTCAGATGACTAAGATTTGAACCTGTGAACTCCCTTCGCTAGAAAGAATGAATATATACGAAGGAACACAAGACAAAAAGCGCAATATGAATATCATGTGGGGATGATAGTCCATTTTAGAAAATTATGTTTTATTCATTGTATGTATTTACCTTAAACAATGGATTTATTTTTTAATCGGCTTCAAAGATAATCGGTAAGAACAAAGAAAAGAAAAGCAGCTGACGGAAGGATTTCAGCTTAAAATCGGATAAAGACAAAAAAAGCAATACTAAAAAGAAAATTGAATATTAAAAAGTTAAAAATACTAAAAAAATATTAAAAGTGTTAGATTTCCCCCTATTTTTATCTATTTATGTTCTTTTGACAAGGCTACCCATGCTATCCACAATTTTTCGTATTTTAACGGCAGCTATGGGCCAAGGCTATCATTTTAATAATCATATTGAATTAATTATAAACTGAAATTCCATGTAGCCTATAATTTCAAACAATTTGACGAATTTTGATATCTTTGAAAAAAATATGTCAGGTACATTTAAAAGAAGTCGGAGAGTCAAACTGAAAGCTGGTATTAAAAGAATTACGAAGGGCAACCTTTTAATTACCAGTTATAATGTCTTTATGATAAGGAACTAATGTAGCTAATACATAAGGAACCACAGTAAATATTGACTTGACATCTTTTCTCCTGTTAGTTTCGTTACCTGTTGTTACAACAGCTCGAACCTGTTAAAACAAAATAAAATAGTTTCAGCACAAAGATTGCTGAGAAGGCAATTTATTTTGACGAATACAAAGCTTGTATTTTGCAATACCAGTAGTCAAGATCTTCCCCACTGTGAACAATCGTGCATTACAATCCTATTGAAGACATAAAAATTTCATGTTTCGTTCACCATGCGGTTTTAAACTCGACCATCAAGTTGGATGATAATCTGACCTGCTGCAATAATTCAAAGGAAAAAAAGAATAAATAAATCACTATGACCCTAGCCAATTATATGCTTGTGGAATGTGCTCTTATCTGGTTTTGTATATACATTATTATTTTGAAATAAAATCTCTATATTTGTATTTGTAATGTATTAGTCCTTGCCGGCCGACTGTCTCGGGCCAAACGAAAAGCAGGTCGTCCACGAATAGAATAGGAGGATACCGTAAGGAAATGTTTAAAGGAAATGAGAACTTCTTGGGAGATTTTAAAGAGGGAGACTCTAAGTTGATTGGTACGGAGGAGGAGCGTGCGTAGCTGTGTTGGTCTCACATTAATTGGTGCCACAGTGAGGTGTTAGTAGGAGTAGTAGTAGTATTTGTAATATATATTTGGGAAGAGTCACATAATTTCTACCCCACCTTTGATTCTAAGAAGTTTCAAGTTCTCCTTTTGTCATTGACTGAGGTTTTTCATGTGACAGTGAACATGTCGCATCAGCTAATTGCTGCGTATGTAGCCAATTTTGTGAATGTATGAAGAAATATAGCTAGGGTATGCATATATATTTACTCACGAGAAGGGGTAAGCGCTTAGTTGCAGGATAAACACAAAAATTAGAAAACAAGTGAATTTTCTGAACATTGCTGGGAAAACCTTGAGATTATGTTGATTGTCTACTCGAAAGCCTCAAGTCCCCGGCTTCCAGGTCCTTCTTCACTGTACTGTGAAAAGCCTTGGTTTGTTGCCGTGCTTATTTCCCATTGGTCTTTATGTTTTTTGAGATAGAAGGTGCTACACCTCTCCAAACACCATTTCTCTCCAAGCATCAGACCTCTGTCTATCTTTTGACACAATGTCGTACATTGTCGTCGACATTTTCTTCAGTAGAAATTCTGGTTAAATTTAAGAACTTAAGAGTTCAGGTACTAACCAGGGGGCTTTACCGAGCCCAAGCTGGCTAAGTCTCCTTCAACTATAATGGCAGAGAGTGGAGGCATTTGGTTGCAAATTGTCACCAATCGCTGGTGCCTATTCTCCGGCTCGGATTGGACTGTAGATGGCTCGCAAGCAGCTGAATTATAATCCTAATTACAAACACAATACATAAATATAGTCAACAAACAAAAGGAATGCACTTCATACAAAAATACAGATGAAATTTGAAATTTCATAATTTTCCATCGTCCTTATATTTCATTGCATCCCTCGGTGATATGAAGTGAAGTTTAGTTAAGTTGATCCTAATGAAATTAAATAAAAAAAGAAACGTTTTTTTAAATGAAAGTAAGGAGCGACATTAAAACTTAAAACGAGCAGAAATTACTCCGTATATGAAAGGGGTTTTTCCTCCTCAACGCACCGCTCTTTACGCTAAAGTTTGACTCTTTCTCTTAACTCTACTTCTTGAAACAGTAAAAAACTTTAGCGTAAAGAGCGGGGCGTTGAGGAGGAAAAGCCCCTCTCATACACGGAGTAATTTCTGTTCGTTTTAAGATTTAATGTCGCTCCTTACTTTCATTTAAAAAAACTTGTTTTTTTTATTTAATTTCTGGACGTTTTAATTAATGCATGTTTTGATCTTGGCTCTCCGCACATAAATAGTTAAAACGAAAATTACATATTTTATTTTTTTTTGGCTAAATGGCTTTCTTATAGTTTTAATCGGAAGATTTTGAGAAAAAAGAGAGAGGGAGGAAGCCTAGCTGCCCTCCGATTTTTTGATTACTTGAAAAGGCAATTAGACTTTTAATTTTTTTACGAACATTTTCATTAGTAAAAAATAGAAGTAATTTACGAATTAACTTACGTAACGAACTTCTATATTTGCATGTTTTATTGCATATATGAGGGAGTTCACCCCTCGTCGATACCTCGCTCTTTACTCTAAAGCTTAAATTTTGTCCCAATTCCTTAATAATGACCCTTGAATCACAAAGGCCGTAGAATATATAGTTGAAATTACTAAAAATACTTTAGCGTAAAGAACTAAGTAATACGAGGAAGTAAACCCCTCATATGCATAATAATTTCGGCTCATTTTAAGTTTTAATGCTGCTCCTCGCTTTCAGTAGAAAAAACTTCTCATATTTATGTTTTCATTGTTTTTTTTAATAATGCTAAAAAATCCTGCGCCCCCTTCATTGAAAGTCTCTTTCCCCATGAGAAGTTTTTCCAGGGAAAGATCCTCTCACATAACCCCCCCCACCTCAACTCTCCCTCCCAAACCAAAAAACTCCCCCCTGAAAACGTTCGTACACTTCCCAGTAACCATTACTATGTGTAAACACAGGTCAAAGTTTGTAACTTGCAACCCTTCCCACGGGGACTGCGGGGGAGTAAGTCGTCCCCAAAGACATAGTTATTAGGTTTTTCGACTATGGTGAATAAAATGCCACTATAGCCACTATGGTGGCCATCTCAGAATTTTAATCCGGTGACTTTGGGGGAAAAATGAGCGTGGGAGGGGGCCTAGGTGCCCTCCAATTTTTTGGACACTTAAAAAGGGCACCAGAACTTTTACTTTCCGATATAATGAGCCCTCTCGCGACATTCTAGGACCATTGGGTCGATACGATCACCCCTGGGAAAAAAACAAACACATAACAAAAAAAAAACAAATAAACACGCATCCGTGTTTTGTCTTCTGGCAAAAAATGCGAAATTCCACATTTTTGTAGATAGGAGCTTGAAACTTCTACATTAAGGTTCTCTGATACGCTGAATCTGATGGTGTGATTTTCGTTAAGATTGTATGACTTTTAGGGGGTGTTTTCTCCTATTTTCTAAAATGAGGTAAATTTTCTCAGGCTCGTAACTTTTGATAGGTAAGACTAATCTTGATGAAAGTTATATATTTGAAATCATCATTAAAATACCATTTTTTTATGTAACTATTGGTATCAAAATTCTATTTCTTAGAGTTTCGATTACTATTGCGCCGGGTCGCTCCTTACCACAGTTCGTTACCACGAACTGTTTGATATATAAAAATATGATCAAAATGCAATACTTAAGTAACAAAGTTATGAAAACTACAACGAAGAACTATGGTAGGGGGAGGGGACACAGAACACATTACATTAAAGACCTAACCGAACCAATATATGGTTACTATATATTAAATATTTAATAAAAGAAATAACTATAGAAATAATTATAGCACTTAACAAAAAAAAAAATAAGAATCACTTCAAAAAAAGTACTAACATAAAGTCTACCTAAACGGTAATTAATTTTTTTTGTATATTTAAAACATATAGTTTATAGTACCAGTAGTCAAGACATACCCCACTGTGAATAGCCATGTATTAAATTCCAATTGAGGACTCAAAAATACCATGTTTCGTTCATCATGCAATCTTAACCTCGACCATCTAGTTGGGTGACAACATGTCATTAATGATGGTAATGTCCTTCATTATACAGTTCTGAGCGATATTCATAGTTGTCATCCTGTCTCTCAAATTACAAACTAAATTTGTGATGTTCAACTTTTGCTATATTTAAATATACCATCTCAGCAGTTTTAACCATGGGAAGAAAAGATTTACGCACTTAAAAGGTCAAAGAAGTAGAATTATTTTTGAACTGAGAATTTTTTTTAATTGCTGCAATTTTATTGGTCATTTTTCTAAATGAATTATTACTTTCGCTATTTTATAATAGCCCCCCCCCCCTGAGTAAAATACATTACCTTATACATTGTTGCTAATAGCCAAACAGGATATCGCGCCGAATGATTTTTTTTTTACTTCTTAATGAGGCTAAGCTTGCGCTAAAAAATGGAAACATAGGATTGTTGATCCAATAATATTTGTTTACATACAAAGATTTGGACCCCTCTCCCTTTTCAAGTATCCCCTTGTTCTAGATGAATCTACCATTTGTGTAATTTCAGCTCCCAATTTAGTTTTAGCGTTTCCATATGCTTTCTTGTTAAAATTACTTAAACGATTAAAGGAGTGGAATTAAGTCATATTTTCAAAATGATTATCTTTTAATCTTTGCAATTTTTTGTAGGACAATTTATATTAAGTGAAATGGCCAAAATTATCATTTTGTATATATCTGGAGCAGTGGTTCCCAACTGATTTTGGCCATGCATTTCTAAAATTATGATGCCCTCCTTGTGATACTTAACTTTCGTTTATCAAAATTTTATGCAAATTCCCCTGAAGCCAGAATAATAGGGCATTAACTTAGCATCATCTGTTACCGGATCATCCTCTAGGCTTATTTCAGACAAATAGAAAATTTTATTTGTGTGCAGCACCTTTTATGCATTGCGTAACGTCATTGCAATACTATCGTGCATTTTTTTTTTGCTCTTTAAATGTATATGAATGTGACACCATTCACATAATAATTTTTTTTTCAAAATTAAGGTTCTAGAATATAGTCAGCCGGAGGGTGCACTTCCTAAACATGACCCATCAAAATGTCGCCATGCCCCACCGGTGGGGCCTGTGCCCCACGTTGAAAATCACGGATCTAGAGTCACTCAAAAACGGAAAAGTAAAACCACAAAGCTAATTGTGAAGCCCAAACAAAAATTTTATTTGACTTTGTATCTTCCCTTTTTGTTTTACTTTACTTCAATGTCTTAAATTTCACTTCGATCGGCCGGGAGGGCAATGTGTAGTTGGAGGCGAGCCATTTGACGCTTCCCGATTTTTGCCCCCAGATTTCACATATATATATATATATATATATATATATATCATTCATCAAAATGAAAAATCATTATCTTTTTCATACCCTCTGACTGAAGTTGGGTTTTTGGTACCTGGGATGGTGCCCTTAGGGATCAAAAATTGGGCTAGCTTTTTGCTAATATTATAACCCAAAGGGTTCTAAAATCCGGATAACAGCGTTTTAATTCTGGTACCATATACAAACGAATAAATAAACCAGGGCATGGTTTTGTCTCTCTGAGCATGAGCAGCTCTATCAATTAACATATTTTTCAGCGTTGACAATTTTTTTAAGTAGGTTCCAAAGCAAAGGGACCTCTGGAAATCCTTTTCCTGCGTTTTTCTAAGTTACAATAACTGGGAATACTTCTTATAACAATTTTTTTTTATTCTTATTACTTTTAATTTATGGCTCTTGGGGGGGGGGAGTGGCGGTGGTACATCACCGAAAAGTTGCTCCTTATTTTCTTCCATTAATCTTAACCACTAATGATGGATGGATGGCCGAGTGGATTGGTGCCCTGGATTGAGGATCCAGAGGCGCCATTTGGGGGGGGGGTCAGGGGTGGGCAAATGCCCACCCCAGATTTTCCAGGGGGCCCAAGCTTCCACCACAAAGGCCCTTTTCCGGCCATAATTATCCATTATGTCCAACATAATCCATTCTGTTCAAATGATTTGAACTAACTGCACGGCTATTAGCCAAAAGAGCGTAATTACCTGACGACCCTTGGGGTAATTACGCTATTTGCTATTAATCATAGTAGCCTAAACTTTGAAAGTAGGTTAGATTCATAATAAAAGTCCCAAGTTCTGTCAAATGCCCCATGCCCACCCCAAGATTTGGCCCAAATGGCGCCTTTGTGAGGATCCATTGCATAAGAGGGCGAGGGTTCGAATCCTAGTGTACCTAAATATTTAATTTGGGACGGGGGTCAGTGGCTTGACTCTGTAAGCACAGCCAGAGTCGGTCCAGCTCTAAATGGGTACCTGAAGAAATCTGGGAAGGTAAACAGGAAAGGTGTGCGAAAGCACCCCAACCCCCCTTCCTCATTGCATTTCCTGGCTGAAGGGCCAAGAAACGAGATCAGCACCACCAGTAGGGACTCTAAAGTCTAATGACGTATTCTTTACCTTTACCCTCTAATGATGATATAATTAGCTTTTTATTAATAGCAATTATTCAGCCAAGAACAAGTATTTAAAAAAAGATGATTATCATTAACTGCCACTATTCCTGTTACCTTTTCACTAGGCCTGCTTCTCTATTACCACTGACTGCAGCCATTTGTTTTGCCTGGTCGCATATAGCTATACTTTTTATAAATTATCAGGGATCGATTCAAGTAATAAATCTATTTCAATATCAAAGCCAGCAATGCAAAACTGGTTTGGAAAGAAAATTGCCAGCAGGGCAAACTCTTTGCCCTTTGTCTTTCCTATCGTCATTAAAGGTACTTAAAGTTGTCCGAAGCAGACAAAACCTGCTACTTAAATCCGCTTCTCTTTCATCATTGAATGCCATGATTCCTGTTATATAGTTTAACTTGCCTAAACAGCGATGCTTTTTCTGTATTATCAGGAATTTAATCAGATAATAAATCTATAATAATGCTAAAGCCAACAAGGCAAAACTGATTTTGCCAGAATTGGTTTGGAAAGAAATTTGCCAGTAAGGCAAACTCATTGACTTATGTATTCCTTGTCGTCACTAAATGTATCTTAAGTTGCCAAAGTAGGCAAAACCAGTTACTTGAGTCTGCTTCTCTATTACCATTGAATTCCACCATTCCTGTTACCTATTCGCCTGCTCGTATATAGCAGTGCTTTTTCTATATTATCAGGAATCTATTCAGATAATTTATGTAATACAAAAGGCAGCAAGGCAAAACCGGTTTTGACAAAACCGGTTTGTATAGAAGTTCCCCAGCAAGCCAAACTACTTGCCCTCTCTCCCATGTCGTCAGTAAACGTTTCCTAAGCTGTTTGAGGCACACAAAACTGTTTACTTAGGCCTGCTTCTGTATTACCATTGACTGCCACCATTCCTGCTACCTTTTCACCTGCTCGCGCATAGCAATACTTTTTCTATATCTTCTGGAATCTATTCAGATAATAAATCTATGTCTATACCAAATAATGAATGCCTTTTTATTTTGCAACAGGCTAATCGATTTTACTTAAATCAAATATTACGCTGACACCAAGTTATAATTCAGGGATTTGTTTACATCACGTCAATTTAGACTATAAGATCCCCATTACATCCCATAAAATTCAGAACCCATAGAGAGTTGCTCACAAGGGTGAGCTGAGGCCAAAGCTGCGAATCAAATTAATATACATAAATGATCTGTTGGGGGAAAAAGTGAATTATGGAAATGTGTCAAAAGCAAATTATACGGACGGTCTTATAGTTCTCCTGCTTAAAATTACAATGGGTGCTCAAGAAGTCATAATCATGTTTGGTAGACAAGGGAAAACTAAAAAAAGATTCATAACTGAATAGGGTTGCATAGGTTGCAATTCATTAAGCTGAATGCACTGGTGGTGAATCCATGCTGTAATTTTTAATTCAATTAAAATTTTATGAATTTAGTGATTAGGAAAACACTATGAAAACGTTGAATATTAGTTGGCTGATATTATATGTTTTCTCAAATATTGGACATAGCATAAGGGGCCTTTTGATGCTTTAAATTTGCTAATTATCAAAATTTGGTCAATTTTTGTTTAGTACTTTCAATTCTTTGATTTTTGAAATTTTTATCCGATAATCATTTTTCACTTGCTGTGTTAAAATAGAGTTTCATGGGTTGCAATTGATTATGGCTAAATGTACAATTGCTGAAGTCAGGCTAAGGAGTGCTAAGCATGCGGGAGAGATGGGATACCGCTCCAATTTTTTCAGTCAGATGGTAAAAAAATTAGAATCAATAAAATAGTGGCACGTATTTTAGTTCTCTGATTTTCGAAATTATTATTGGATATTCATTTTTACTTCTTGGGTCACAATATGGTTTCATGAAATGTAATTTATTAAGTTGAGCGTAGAGTCGGTGGAGTCATGGAGTGATTATTCTTGCAATAAAAACTTTAAGTTTAATGATCAGGAAAACCCTGTGTAGTATCAATTAGGGAGCTTTAATCTATAACAAGCAGATAATAGCATGGTACAAAAGTGGCAAACTCGCAGAGTTTGCCACATTCATAGTGTTATTAACACAATGACACTTGCAGATTTTGCATAGCAGCTGTGGCTTTTTTATACTCTTTGCTCTTTGGTTGTCAGAATTTGTCGCTTATTGTTTTCGATGATGAAATTATTTTTTGAATTCTTTGATGAGATTTTTTTGAACTCTTTGATGGAATTCGGTTTTGTATTCTTTAATGAAATTCTTTTTTGAATTCTTTGATGACATTCTTTTTTGAATTCTTTGATAAATTTTTTTTGAATTCTTTGATAAAATACTCTTTGGAGTTCTTTGATGAAATTATTTTTTGAATTTCTTGATGAAATTCTTTTTTTAATTCTTTATTGAAAACCTTTTTCGAATTCCTTGATGAAATCCATTTTTGAATTCTTTGATGACATTTTTTTCGAATTGTTCGACGAGATTTTTTTTTTGAATTCTTTGATGAAATTCTTTTTGGAATAATTTGATGAAGTTCTTTTTTGAATTATCTTATAAAATTCTTTTTTGAGTTCTTTGATGAAATTCTTTTTTGAATTCTTTGATGAAATTCTTTTTTGAATTCTTTGATGAAATTCTTTTTGGAATACTTTGATGAAATTCTTTTTTGAATTATTTGATAGAATTATTTTTTGAGTTCTTTGATGAAATTCTTTTTTGAATTCTTTGATGAAATTCTTTTTTGAATTCTTTGATGAAATTCTATTTTTCTAGTATGATTGTGGCTTAACGACTGCATGATTGAAAGCCCTGGATACTATTTTTGGATATTCAAATATTACCTAGACAAAACATGCTTCCTTCCAAGTACCAGTAAACAAAATATCTAGAAATTTATCCTGCTTAAATCCCATGATTTGTATGCTAATTCAAATGCCTAATTTCCAAAAAATTTATGGCAACGTACTGTAAGCAAGTAGTGACTCGGCTCAATAGTAACCGAAACTCCAAAAAAATATAATTTTTATTTCAATATATACATCGAAAGAATCGGCCTATTATGTTGATTACATAAAAAAAACTAGTTTTTTTAACTGAAAGTAAGGAGCGACATTAAAACTTAAAACGAACAGAAATTACTCCGTATATGAAATGGGTTGTCCCCTCCGCAATCCCTCGCTCTTTACGCTAAAGCTTTTAATTGTTTTGAAAAGCAGAATTGTGGCAAAGAGTCAAACTTTAGCGTAAAGAGCGAGGAATTGCGGAGGGGACAACCCATTTCATATACGGAGTAATTTCTGTTCGTTTTAAGTTTTAATGTCGCTCCTTACTTTCAGTTAAAAAAACTAGTTTTTTTTTATGTAATTTCTGAACGTTTTTGAATTAATGCATGTTTGATTTTGGCTCTCCACACATAAATTATTAAAATAAAATTTGCATATTAATTCCTCTTTTGCCTAAATAGCTTTCTCTTAGTTTTGGTTAGACGATTTTGAGAAATAAGGGATGGGGAAGGAGGCCTAGTTGCCATGCAATTTTTCGGTTACATAAAAAGGCAACTATAAATTTTATTTTTTAACGAATTTTTTTATTAGTAAAAAATATACGTAATTTAAGAATTAACTTACGTAACAAACTTTTATATTCTTTAATTTTTATTATGTATATGAGGGGGTTTGTACCCTCTTTATTACCTCGTTCTTTACACTAAATCGTAAGTTTTGTCCCAATTCCTTAAGAATGACCCCTGAATCAGAAAGGCCGTAGAATAAATAGTTGAAATTACTAAAAATACTATAGCATCAAGAGCGAGGTATTTATCTCCTCCTAAATAACTCACTCTTTATGCTAAAGTATTTTTAGAACCCCTCATATGCGTAATAATATCTGTTTGTTTTAAGTTTCAATGCTACTCTTTACTTTCAATTGAAAAAACTTTTCCATGTTTATTTTTTCATTGTTTTTTTATGGTAATTTTAGAAAATCCTGCGCCCTTTTCATTGAATTTCTGTTCCCCCATGACATAATTCTCCAAGGAAAAATCCTACACCATAGCCCCCTCCCCTCAACCCCGCCCCCAAAATAAATAAAAAATCCCTTGAAAACGACTGTACACTTCCCAATAACCATTATTATATGTAAACACTGGTCGAAGTTTGTAACTTGCAGCCACTCCCCCAGGGACTGTGGGGGAGTAAGTCATTCCCAAAGACATAATTATTCAGGTTTTTGACTATGCGGAACAAAATGGCTATCTCAAAATTTTGATCTGTTGACTTTGGAGAAAAAATGAGCGTGGGAGGAGGCCTAAGGTGCCCTCCAATTTTTTTGGTCACTTAAAAAGGGCACTGGAACTTTTCATTTCCGTTAGAATGAGCCCTCTTGCGACATTCTAGGACCACTTGGTCGATACGATGACCCCTGGGGAAAAGAAAAAAACAACAAAAAAACAAATAAACACGCACCCGTGATTTCTCTTCTGGCAAAAAATACGAAATTCCACGTTTTTGTAGATAGGAGCTTGAAAATTTTGCTATAGGGTTCTCTGATACGCCGAATGCGATGGTGTGATTTTCGTTAAGATTCTGTGACTTTTAGGGGGTGTTTTCCCTAAATTCTATTTAGGGTAATATTGCCCTATTTTCTAAAATAAGGCAAATTTTTTCAGGCTCGTAACTTTTGATGACAAAGACTAAATTTGATGAAACTTATATATTTAAAATCAGCGTGAAAATCTGATTCTTTTGATGTATATTTTAGCATCAAAATTCCGTTTTTTAGAGTTTCGTTTGCTATTGAGCCGGGTCGCTCCTTACTACAGTTCGTTACCACGAACTGTTTGACTAAATAAAAAAACAAGTTTTTCAACTGAAAGTAAGGAGCAACATTCAAACTTAAAACGAAAAGAAATTATTTCGTGTATGAGGGGGTTTGCCTCCTAGTCAATACCTCGCTCTTTACAGTAAAGTTCGAATTTTGTTTTAATTCTTTAAGAATGAACCTTGAATCACAAAGACCATTTAACTAGAATACCTAGAATAGCTCTTTTGAACGTACTAAAAAAAAAAAAAAATCGTAAAGAAAGAGGTATTGACTAGGAGACGAACCCCATCATGTGTGTAAAATTTTCTGTTCGATTTAAGTTTTAATGTTGCTCCTTACATTGAGTCGAAAAAATTTGTTTTTTTATTTAATCTCTGCTCGTTTTTTAAATAATGCTAGGAAATCCGGTGTAGAAAATTCCCTCCCCAATGAAAAATTCCTCCATGGAAAGATTCGTCTACAACGAACTGTTTGATTCCAAATATATAAAATTTATCAAGTTTAGTGCTACCCATCAAAAGCTAAGAGCCTGAGAAAATTTGCCTGACTTTCGATGAGGGGAAAACGCTGCCTAATATTCAAGGAATATTAACAAAAGTCACACCATCAGATTTAGCGTATCAGAGAACTCAACTGTAGAGGTTTGAAGCTCATATATACAAAAATATGGAATTTTGCAATTGTTGCCAAAAGAAAAGATAACGGATGTGTATTTACTTGGTTTGTTTTGTTTTTTGCCAGGTATAATCGTATCAAACCGGTGATACTAAAAGATCGAGAGAGGGCTCATTTTATCGGAAATCAGGTGTTCTAGTGCCCTTTTTAAGTGACAAAAAATGTTGGAGAACAGCTATCCTCCTCCCATGCCCCCTTTTCTCCAAGGCTGCACAA
The DNA here is from genome assembly GCF_032884065.1 of Artemia franciscana. Lineage (NCBI taxonomy): Eukaryota > Metazoa > Arthropoda > Branchiopoda > Anostraca > Artemiidae > Artemia > Artemia franciscana. Next base: position 4,284,082 of record NC_088873.1, read on the forward strand.
TAAAAATATTGATATAGACATGTTGTTCAGAATAGTCGGAATATCTACTAACTATGTCGCTTAGAATGACTTGACCCCCATACCCCTTGGGTGAACGACTTATAAGCCATGAGCGTTACCCATTGTTTACATATAGTATTAGTACTGGTTATTGGGAAGAATACAGATATTTTTCGAGGTGAGTGATTTTCCGTGGGGGAAGGGTATTTCTCAAGAAATTTTCGTTGGAAGGGAAATTCTTAGGGATAAATTTCCAGATAAAATTTTACACGGGGAAAACTGGTCGTGGGAACGAACTGTAAGTAAGGAGTGACTCGGTTCAAAAGTCACCGAAACTCTAAAAAACGGAATTTTAATATCAATAGATATATCAAAAGAATCAGCTTATTATATAATACTTATCAGGATAAGTGTTACCCATCAAAAGCTACGAGCCTGAGAAAATTCGCCTGGTTTTATAATATAGGAGAGAAACACACCCTTAACCTTAAGAAGTCTTAATGAAAATCACAGCATCAGATTCAGCGTACCAGAGAACCCTACTGTATAAGTTTGAAGCTCCTATATACAAAAATGTGTAATTTTGCTATTTTTTTCAGAAGAGAGATCACCGATGTGTGTTTATTGTTTTTTTTTGTTTTTTTTTCTGCTGTTTTTCCCCAGGTGTGATCATATGGAAATAGTTGCCCTAGAAGATATGAGGATAGTGCACTCAAATTGAAATTAAACGTTCTAGTGTTCTCTTTAAGTGACCAAAAAGATTGGAGGGCAACTGGCCCGCTCCCATCATCCTTAAATTATCTGATCAAAATTTTAAGATAGTCATTTTGTTTAGTGTAGTCGAAAAATCCAATAAATATGTCTTTAGGGATAAAATAAACCCCCACACTCCGTGGGGAGAGGCCTGTACGTTATAAAATTTGCCCCTTGTTTACGTATATTATTTGTTATTGGGAAGTATACAGACTCTTTAGGGGTGATTTTGTGCTTATGGCGGATTGCTACAGGGATCATTTTATTGAGGAGGGTATTTTTCGAAAGCTGAATTTTCCAAAGGAAACTTTATACTGGGAGGATTTGATAGAATTTCTATACGAAGTTCTTTCTAATTGTCATATCTTCTCTTTACCAACTCAATTAGTCTGTGAAGATTTTCTGCGGGAATTATCCGGGAACTCTTTTCCGCTTATTTTGACATCTGAGGAAAAAAAATCAATAAAAATGGGGCATTCTGTATATGAAGGGATACCCCCTCTTCAATACCTTGCTATTTACGCTAAAGCTCAACTGTTTGTCCCAATTTTTTAAGCGCGGCTACTGAAACATTTTTACATTAAAATATTTGTTTAATAAGAATAGGAAGATTTTTAAAAAGTGCTAACAGCCTTACCGTAAAGAGCAAGGTATTGAGGAGGGAGCAACCCTTCATACACGGAATAATTTCTGTTCGTTTAGTTTTAATGTTTCTCCTTACTTTCATTTAAATAAAAACTCGTTTTTTATATATAATTTCTGTACAGGTCGCTTATTTTTGACTTTTTTCGAAGTTTTACATACCTCCTCTCCATCGTGATATAGGTCCCTTCGTACACACCTGCTAGAAATAAAAAAAATTTGCGGATATGAACCATTATTCTCCTTATCACTCGATTAATTTTTGCCTCAAAGGAGCAAAAAATTTTTGGCATTTTTAGAAAATAAAAAACTCGATTGCCATTCGAATAGACGCTAATCCCTTATATTCTTTTCTCATGTCTCCCTTTTTTGTCATTATTTAGGTAGATGGTATTTACCTTGTCAAAGTTGTACTGATGAACGTTCATGTTCTTGGAGCAACGCCACTTGGATTGAAAATGGATGCCAATTCAAAGAGCTGGAAAAAGAAGTCCAGCGTTGCCTAGCAAATAAAACTGTGAGTACTTAAGTTATAATAGGAGAAAACAAAACCTCGTATTTAAGTCAATTTGTAATATTTATGGTAAAATGAACATATTAAAATATGTGGTCATATTAAGTAATTAGCTATTTTAATCTAGCGAATTTTAATATGTTCTTCTTATTTATTTAATAATACCAAGTTATTTACTGCCTTAATTTTCTTGTTTATATTAATCCAATTTAAGGAAACCATAAGGGAATTAACATAGTAAGTAAAAGTGATGCACCCATTGGCAATATTATTGTCACCTTAAGTCTTATTTGAATCACTTTGCTGCTCCTTGAATGCTTGAATCACTGCTCCTTGAATCACTTTGAATGCTCCTAGCTTCAAAATCTGCTCTTCTTGTACTGGATATTAGCTCTCAGTTAAATTACTTGGAAAAAAAACTGAGTTTTTCTGATAAAAGTAACAATTGAATTCTTAACTTAAGACGAAACAAAACTATTCACTTCACAGTTTATAAAACGTATGTATGAAAAACTGTTTAAAATCAATTGGCTTGCAATATTTCCATGTATTTCTAAAATTCTGAAAAACTGGTTTTTTAATGAAAACTGTGGTTGTTCGAGTTTATTTAGAAAATTGAATTTTATTGATATCCCGGCCTGTAAAAGACTTTTGAAAGCTTTATAATTTTTTCTTTATTTTCTGCAGGCTAGTTGGGGGTTTTTGCTCTCCTAGTCCTATTTTGTTGTGTTTTCAGCAAAATGACAGTTTTTTTTTAAATTTTCACAAATATAGGAAGAGTCAAAAGTCAGTTTATTTAAAATATTTTTTTTTTAGGTATATGTTGCATAAACAGTGAAGCAATGATTTTGTTCGCTTTAAGTTTCAACTTCGCTCTTTCACCAGAAAACTTTTTTGTCGTTCTTTTTTTTTCGTCCCGGTTTAGGTTAAGAAAATACTATAATGCATCCGCAAACCTCAATTAAACTTTCCCCGAAGAAAATCTGCAAACTTGTCGCACAAGGAGTCCAAGGTAGGGGGCTAAAAATTTTACCTATTACATTTTTTCCGTTACTTTGAGGAATCTTTGATAAAGTTTTATTTTATGTGAAGTACTGTCCTATATGAAGTTTTTACATATTTTAGAAAAGTGGTGGACATTAAAATATTTGTAGTTGACATAAAATTTGAAAATAAAAAATCGAAAATTTGTATTATCAGAACTGTGATTTTTATGCCGTAATGCTGAAAAGACTTTTGTGTTTCTCGTAAAAAAAGGATACTTTCATTATTTTGCTTCTTGGACTTCAACATTTTAGGAGAATTGACCATTAATATCATGCTATTGTGAAAAATACAAGGCCAAACCATGAGCAGTATCAAAGGTCATGCGTATGGCCACGCCCTTTTTCCACCCCTGCCTGACAGACTTGTGTGTGACGTCAGAATCAGTATTCAGTTTATGCACCCTTTGACGATGTTGGGGAAATAAAATCCTATTTCCGAAAACTTCGTATGATTACACATTTAACGTTCTTACAATGTCTCAGTGTTGTACTAGCGCTGGAGAAAAAACAAATCGACATATCAGGATTTCAAGTTTTTTAAGAAATTCCCAAAAGTAGGTTTGAGTACATTGCCTATACTGCTAGATGCAAAAAGTATTTGTCATTATGCCTATATAGGTTTTAAACTTGAGTTAAAAAATTTTACTGGGCAGTTGTTTTTTTTAAACTTGATTTTTCATTTTTAATTACTAAGGAGACTTGGAGGGGGTTGCATTCAAAAGGGAGGCTAAATACCATCTCACACTGGTGCTGTTAAGAAAAATCTGTGCTAAGCACACACATGTAGGTATCATTTGTTAGCGCCCTACTAGTGCTGGAGAGATATAAAGAATAAAAAAAGAGACTTAAGTATTTGGAGCTATTTTTGGAAACTACCCAAACTTTGTTTTCTTTATTAACGTTTACTGTTAAGACACACATAAATAAAAGCTGTTGAACTTTCTAATGAACCAATCTTTCGTTGGAACCAATTTTCTTTAAATTTTTTCAATTGACGTTTTTTTTTCAGAACCTGTTTTTAGTTCGACTTAATAAGGGAGGGGGGGTTTGGAAATTTTACATTAGGGAAGCTGTAAGTCTCCAGTTAAGAATATTTAACCATAGGGATTATAATGGTACCCGTTTTATCTCGGGCCTTAAGCTTACGAAGTGGCACCGAAAAGTGTTCTGTTCATCTGGACCGCCACCAAATGTGGGAAGATGCTGCCGAGTCGTTAGAGAAAGCAGCACGCTCACATGACACCCGAAAGCTTTACCAGATCCTGAAGGAATCTGCCAGAGTACTTCTATTTGAGCCTATTAGCTCCTGGAAGAGACGCCAAGGAGGATAGAGGAAGAACTGGTGGAACCTGGCCAAGTCAGACCTTGAACCTATCGGGGGTTTCAGAAAGTTTGGTCACAGATGGGCAACTCAGTGGCTCGCTTTTGCAGAACAGCTGGCAGAAGATCGAACAACATGGTCCAAGAAGGTCTCCAAGATCATCGATGCCGGGCGAAGTTGAAACGCCTGATTCCCGCCACAAGTACAATAAGTACCAAAGAGTGCCATTGTTAATACCATATAATACTTCACGATGTTATTATCAGGGCGAATCTAAAAAAAAGCACTTTCATATGATTAGGAATTTTGGATTGAGCCGTTAAACACATCTCTACGATGTTTCAGCAGCCTGCTAATTCTGATGGTCAGCAGACAATCTATGAAACTTCTAGGGAGTTGGGAAGGAGAGTATACAAGAGGGAGCATTGTACCTGATTTGAAATTTCCGAAAATAGTAATCATGATGGTATCCTTTTCATGTTCTAAGCCATTCCAATCCAGAAATGACACCAAGAAATGCAAGTTTTGGTGCCATTGGCACTTTGTGATAATTTCATCAAGCCAAATTTATAAAAAGCAGAGATATAAAACAAAATTATATCAAATGGCCCTTTAGTAAATCCCGAAAGTGCTCCAGTGCCCAAATAGCAGCGACGACAAAAGAAGAAGAGCATAAATAAGGACACATATCAGTGGTACCCATTCAAAAAAGTGATTTTATATATTGTTCATCGTAGTTGACTGTAATTACCCTGCATGTATTTTTGACAGCGGTGATCCTTGATGTGCTTTCATTTTGATTCGACGCCATTTTCGAGGGATTTCAGGCTCATTTTCAAAATCTCCAAAAATTTCCAGACTATTAAAATTAACCGAAATAATAGTTACCATTCCTGGTTCAGCTTTAACTGATGATTTGTCCCCACTAGACAGTTAAAAAAAAAAGTTCTCCGTCTTCCGGTTCATATGGACCGATGTTCACTCTTTACTAGGTTGCAGCCATCGCTGTTAAACTTTAGCATAAAGAGCAAGGGTGAGGAAAGGGTAAACTCCCTCATATATGGAATGATTTGTGTTCGTTTTGTGTTTTAATATTGCTCCTTACTTTCAGTAAAAAAAAGCTGTTTTTTTTTGTTATTTAATTTCTGACCATTTTTCAAATAATACAAGTAAATGTTCTAGCTCCCAGTGTAAAATTTTGACTGGGAAATTTCTCTTGAATACTTTCCTCTCCACAGAAAGATCCCCTCCACAGAAAATCCCCCTCCCCCAAAATTCGTAAATTTCCCAAGAACAAGCGCTATATGTGAACAATAGGCAAACTGTGTAACTTACAGCCCTTTTCCCAGGGGATATTAGGGACTTTGTCAAACAGTTCGTGGTAACGAACTGTAAGTAAGGAGTGACCCAGCTTAATAGTAACCGAAACTCTAAAAAACAGAATTTTGACACCAATAAATGTATCAAAAAACTGATTTTCATGTGGATTTCAAATATATAAGTTTCATTAAGTTTAGTCTCGTCCATCAAAGGTTACGAGCCTAAGAAACTTTGCCAGATTTTTGGAAAAATAAAGACACTCCCCCTAAAATTAATAGAATGTTAAGGAAAACCTCATCAACAGGCTCATCGTATCAGAGAACACCACTGTTATGATTTCAAGCTATCTGCAAACATTTGGATTTTTGTACTTTTTGCCAGAAGAAAGATCATGGTTGCGTGTTTATTTGTTTTTTTGTTTTTTTCCCAGGGGTGTGTGCATCGGCCCAATGAGCCCAGACATCGAGAGAGGGCTTATTCTAACTGAAATTAAGAAATCTAGTGCACTTTTTAAGTGAACAAAAACTTGGAGGGTAACTAGGCCCTCTCCCACGCCACTTTTTCCCAAAATCGTCCGATCAAAACTTTTAGATAGTCATTTTGTTCAGCATAGTTGAAAGGCCCAGTAACTATGTCATTAGGGATAAAGAAAACCCGCCACCCCCCACAGCCCCTAGGGGAAGGTATTTAAGTTATAAAAATTTGCCCATTGTTTACATATAGAATTTGTTATTGGGAAGTATGTATACATTTTTGGGGTGGAGAGGGGAGGAAAATTTTCTACTGGGGGAGTTTATTTGGGGAAAATTTTCATTGAAGAGGGAAGGTTACAGGGGGTAAGCTTTTCGAAGGGAATTTGATACTGGTGGAATTTGCCAGAATTCCTATACGAATTTTCTTTATTTGTCTTGCTTTCTCTTTACCGACTCAATTTTACGCGTGGAGATGTTAAGGGTAACTGTCTGGGGTAAATTTTCACCAGGATCGAAATGTCCAGAGGATATATCCCTGGGGAAGGAGATTTTTCCGTGGAGGTTGAGCTAGATTTCCTGCGTTACTTAAAAAAAAAAAAATCAGAAATTAAATTTTAAAAAAGTTAAAAAAAGTAAGGAGTAACAATAAAACTTAAAATGAACAGAAATTATTAAGTGTATAAGGGGACTGCCCATCTTCAACACCTTGCCCTTTACGCTAAAGTTTAGTTTCGTCCCAATTCTTTAAAAACGACTCCTGAAACGCAAGGGTCTCTAATTAGAACAATAAATGACTTCTTTAAAAGTGCTAAAAAAAACTTAAGCGTAAAGAACGAGGTGTTCAAGAGGGGGAAACCTCCTCATACACTTAATGATTTCTGTTTGGTTTTAAGTTTTAATGTTACTCTCTACTTTCAGTTGAAAAATAATTGTTTTTTTTTATTTAATCATCCTTAAAGGCATTCATCCTTATTGCACATTTGAACTAAAAGGCTATCTTAAAATTTTGATCAGATTTCTTTGGCGAAAAAAGGAGAGTGAGACAGGGACTAGCAGCCTTCCAGTCTCATTGACCATTTCAAAAGAATAATAGAACTTTTTATTCTCATTTGAATGAGTCCTCTCCTGATCTCTTAGGGCCAGCCGTTCGATAGGATCACCCCCGAGAAAAAAGCAAAAAAGAAAAAAATAACAAAAGATGAACGCGTATCCGTTATCTTCCTTCTGGCAAAAAAGTACAAAATTCCACGTTTTTGCAGATAGAAGCTTGAAACCTCTAGAGTAGGTTATCAAATATGCTGAATCTGATTATGTAATTTTCATTATGATCGGCTGACTTTTTCAGTGTGTTTTTCTGTTTTCCAAAATTCGACAAATTTTCTACGGTTCTAGCTTTTGATAGGTTAGATTAGACCTAATGAGTTTTAAATGTTTAGAATCATAATTAAAAGCTAATTCTTTTGATGTATCAGTCGCTCGATAGGATCACCCCTGAGAAAAAAGCAAAAAAGAGAAAAATAAGAAGAAATGAACGCGTATCTGTGATCTTCCTTCTGGCAAAAAAGTGTAAAATTCCACGTTTTGCAGATAGAAGCTTGAAACCTCTACAACAGGGTTCTCAAATATGCTGAATCTAATTATGTGATTTTCTTTATGATCAGCTGACTTTTCGAGGATGTTTTTCCTTTTTTCAAAAATCAGACAAATTCATTATCAATTTTATATATTTAAATTCAGAATTAAAAGCTAATTCTGTTGATGTATCAGTGATTATCAAGACTCCGTTTTTTTGGATAAAAAATTAACAAAAAATAACTTGCTGTTAGATAAAGTCGCTGCATACTAACAGTACGTCACTACGAACTATTAAAAAAAAACACTTAAACAGGGGAGAGAGGAAACGTCAAATGCTTAAATTTCATGATTTATTCAAATATAATAAAACTTTTTCTCTAGTGTTTATATAATTTGCCAATTAGCTTCTGGGGGAAAACGATAAGAAGCTCTGATTTCTTAAACAACGAGAGAATTAATGAAGTTTGGAAAGAACATGGGGTACCATTCGTCTGCCTCAGTTCATAATTTATGACATTAAAATGGTAAAATCAACCGAAATAATGGTAACTCAACCGAAACATTTGCAGAAAAGACTAGCAGCACTAGATGGCAGCAATTTCAAACCCCGGGGTGTATACTTATTTTTGGATCTTTAACAAGACACACATTCTCCCACTGAGTGAAAAATGAAAATTATGCATCCGCTTGGGAATGCAAAGTAATTCTATAAATATACTTGTTAAAACGTGTTACACGAGGATTTCACGAGTATCCACTACAGTGGATTCTCGTTGTTACAACGGATTTCCAACGAGCTTAGAAATAACAACAAGATAATTAAACATAATAAAATTTAAAGAATCAAAAACTCGCTTGAGGTAGTAGGGAATAATTGCAATTTCCCAATAAATAAAGCTAAAAATTATTTATGCCACCGAAATCTGTAACTTCTGTTTGGAAAAATTTGAATTTTACATGCAAGAATTTACTCACTTATTTTTTACATCATGTGTCGTATTTGCTATTTTGAGTTTTGATATTTTAAGTTGATGTGAGTAGAATTGTTTATATGTACTAATTGCTCCTCAATTCTTGTATTTATGAGGAAAATAAAAGTGTAATAGTAATTAATTGATCCTGTCCTAATCGGTTATTAATAATCTGTCTCTGGTATGCTTGTCAACATTTTTTGAATAGTTTTGTTTTTCACGGAAATACGCCTTTCCTTACTTCAAATCGCAAAAACACACAACTAGAGTTCAAATTTAATGTGTTTTGTTTTTACGACAAAATCTAGACCAACATATGCTATTTTTAGGTTTTATTTCTTGGTGATTCCACCCTTAGAGGCATGGTACACAGAATTATTCAAATGGCTAATAAAACTTTAGCCACCGATGAGAAACTACACGAATACCATATATTTAGGAATGTTAATGAAAATCGTACGTTTATTGCTTTTAACTACTACCCCATTTTTTGGAAGAAGCAGAATACGCAAAAAAGCTTTATGGAGGCTTTGAGGCTGCTATTTAGGTAAGATTGTATATGTTCGATATATTTCATTTATCGAACATATAATATTTTTATACATACGAAATCATTCAATATGCTATTGTTTCATGTTTTCGATATATCTCATTTTCATATATTCGATTTTATCAGAGGCTTTAATAACGATGCGGATGCAGAACTTTAAAAAAGTGTTATATTGAAAGATAAATGTAGTTAAAGATGTGAAAACGTAAAAAAATGTCTTTTGGGTGTCTTAATAATCTTGACATACATTTAATTAAACAGACTAACGGTTCCAACACAATAGAACACAAAAAATTCTTTTGTAAATTTTGGATTAATATGTATAGTAAATTCAAAGATATCTAAAGGATAGGGTGTTAATGCCCAGCCCAACGTCAATATGAATAAAAATCTCTCTAAGGATTTTAAATCTATATGATTAAAAATCTTCTTCCTCACCCAGCAGTAGTATGGTATTAATACGGTCCAAACGTGCATCATTAGTATAACTAGTCACTATCCCTGCCATGGGTGAATGCCATAAACGACATATCCTGTCAGGACATGATTAACATTTATTTGACCTTAACTGAATAAGAGGAATGACAAGTTATTATAATAATTAATA